>NW_017306543.1:698203-777951 GCF_000935625.1 Nanorana parkeri
CCCCCCCCCCAGTTGCTTGGAACCAGTATGCAGAATGGCAGAACACATGTGCATAACCAATCTGTAAACATATATACTTTACCAAATTAGTCTGGAGCCAATTAACCTACCTACCTACAACTGGAGTACCAGAGAAAATTCAGACAAGCACACCTGCAATGCAACCAAAGTCTTGCAAAGCAGACGTACTAACCATTCAACTGACAAGGCTTTTTAATCATTTATGTTTTTAACTATGTATACATGTTCAAGTGCATTTCCATTGACTGACTGAAAAATCCACATGCAAAGATGTGCAATAGGCCATTTTAAAGCAGAAGTTAAGGGGGTAAAAAAAAACAAATACTGTGGGCAATGCTTGCCATACTTTGCTAATATGCAGTCACAATCCATATATTAGATCTGGGCTTATTTTTTAATTTCATATTTTGAGATGGGTAACAAACCACTGAAAATCCCTTAGGGCTTGTTCACACCAAATGCAGACCAGATCTGCATGAGTTTCTGCACATGTAGATTTTTTAGCCTAAAATGGGCTTTCAGGGCGTTTGCACGCGTTCCAGAGCAGGAAAAATAGGGCGTGGGACATTCCAGTACAATGCGTTCTGATGCCGGCAATTGCACTGCGGCTGTCTGCGCTGCCATTGACATGAATGGTACCACCACGTCTCAAAACGCGGCCTGGCTTTATCCATGCCTTCCGTGCTCGAACCGCGCCGGAAAGCACTAGATGTGATGTGACGGCCCTTAAAGAAAGGCCACAGCATAATGCACAAATACAAATGTATGTAACCCAAGTGCCAACTCAAATTATATTTCCTAATTCATGGAAACGGGACAAAGTTCTATTCCGTACCTTCCCCATTTTGTGCTGCCGTGTGTCCTCGATGGGGAGATCCATCTGCACAATTTTCACTGATTATGGCAACCAGGGTAGAAGGTGAAGGCTAGTTTCAAAAGTTATGGTTGTCACTGAAGTAGAAGTTTAGGGGACTTTCCCTCATTTTAGGGAGTCCCTCCAGAGTCCCCACTGCACTGCCTATCGGCTTGTCTTTTGTAAGCATGTTCCGATGGCATCGTCAGGTTAGGAGAGGTTGTACGAGCAGGATGTTTTCTAAGAAGCTGCTTTAGAGGAGAGGTGGATTGGAAAACAACCATGGATTACAGTAAGGCACACATTACAGCATTGGTTTATGTTAAAATACCTGAGGGTTTAATGTCACTTTAATCCTGACTTTATATTAGGTGATGCAAATATATTTCCCTTCTCTTTGCTGCTCTTCCTTTTAAATCCTCATGTCTTCTCATGCCGGGCAGAACTTCCCTTTTCAGCTCAGGGCCTCTTCCTGTAGTGCTGGCTCAGACACCGTGTATCCATTCCTGAGACAAGGCAGTCTGCTGCAAAACAGAAGTTCTGCAGAGCATGAGAACAGATACAGATTTAAAAGGAAGAGCAGCAAAGAGAAGGGAAACAACCATGGATTACAGTAAGGCGCACATTACAGTATTGTTATGTTAACAAATCTGAGGGTTTAATGTCCCTTTTTTTTAAGCTTCGATGTCAGGATTTTTGTTTTTTTTTCCCCTCAACTATAGAACAAGCAAGAGAAGTCGTGCAACACCTTCTAACAGCAAATTGGCAGACTCTTCAGTCCTGGGATACACTCCAATGATTACACCCAGAATTGATACAAGGTAACTACAATCTGTTGTACTACGTGACTCACTGCATACAGCAGGCTCAATTCCCTAGGACAGTGTTGGCGAACCTATGGCACGCGAGCCCAGGTTCAGGCCACAAAACATTAAGGCAGCCGACGGGGCGAAATCAGCGAGCGAGCAGGAGGAGAAGGGGGACGGAGCGTCAGGGGGTGGAGACAGAGGAAGATGGGGGCGGAGATTTGAGGACGGGAGGAGCCGGGGGACTGAGCGGCATGAGACGGCCGGAAACAGAGTGAGATCGAGGCGGAGATGAGAGGACGTGAGAAGACTGGGACGGAGCGGCATGAGACGGGGTGGAGACAGGGGGAGATGGAAGAGGCCTGTGAAGACCGAGGAGGCAAAGGCAGAGACCGCAATGGAGGAGGCGTCGCCAAGGGGCCAGTCGAGCGGCGAAGCTGAGAAGATTGGGCGCTGAGGCAGCAGTGAAGGCTGGGCTTCCCACAGGATCTGTGGGAGGCTGTGCCAGATCTCAGGGGGGCTGTGCAGGATCTGTGGGGGACTTTGGAACCTGCAAAGCCCTCCTGAGATCTGGCAGACTGCAGGGTCTCTGCAGTATCTGTGGGGGGCTTTGCCAGATCTCAGGAGGGCTGTGCAGGATCTGTAGGGGGCTTTGCCAGATCTCAGGGGGGCTTTGCAGCCTGCAAACCCAACAGATCCTTCAAAGCCCACCACAGATCCTGCACAGTGCCCCTGAGATCCGGCAGACTACAGGGTCTCTGCAGGATATGTGGGGAGCTTTGCAGGATCCGTAGGGGGCTCTGCCTCCTGCAAAGCCCACCACAGATCCTGCACAGGCCCAAGACCCTGCAAAGCCCCTCACAGATCCTGCAGTGTCTCAGGGGGGCTGTGCAGGATCTGTAGGGGGCTTTGCCAGATCTCAGGGGGGCTTTGCAGGATCTGTGTGGGCTCTGCAGCCCCATGGTGGGCAGAGCCCATTACAAATCCTGCACAGCCCCCCTGAGACACTGCAGGATCTGTGAGGGGCTTTGCAGGGTCTTGGGCCTGTGCAGGATCTGTGGTGGGCTCTGCCCACCATAGACCCCGCAGAGCTCACCACAAATCCTGCTAAGCCCCCCTGAGACCACAGCTTTCCTGCTATGCTAATAGCGGAACATGTCAAAAGCTGGATACAGTGTTTGCACTGTATCCAGCGACTGACAGGTCACGCCAAAAGTATTAAACAGGAAGGGGTGGGGTAAATTTAGTGGGGGCGCCCGTGTTTTGCCTTGCCTAGGGCAGCCCCAAACCAGAATACACCACGGCGTTCAGGGACCACCAATTGAAATAGATCCGACTGACCCGGATCGCCTTGGTATGCGATCCGGGCCAGTCACAATTAGGCAGCGGCAGCCAATAAACAGGTAGGTTAGACGGCTGCTTCTTCCTCGCTAGGCCCCCGCAAGCGGCCGTCTAATCTGCCTGTTTAGGGGTCTCCGCCACTGCCTGATTGTGACCGGCCCGACTACAGAGGCGATCCGGGACGTGCAGGTCCCCCGTGAGAGCCGTACAAGGCCGTTAGGCAGTGATGTTGCACGTTTCTTAAACCCGAGCGCCCAAACTGCAATACCAAACTTATTTTCAGCGCTGGCACTTTGAGATAAATTGATTTTGCGTTGCAGTTTGGGCACTCAGGTTCAAAAAGGTTCGCCATCACTGCCCTAGGATATAAAGATTATGTACCATATAATTTTTTACTAATGTGACTTATTTCATCAATGACAGCCAATATGAATTAAAAATAACAGCCATTATGGCTGTTAACAAGGATATCATATACCTAGTATGATCATTGTAGGTATTAAGCCATATAGTTAAAATAATGCATTATTTATTGCAATAGTCGGCCTTTTAATAAGTATTTACTTATATACAGTGATTGGGAGATTGCATAACATCTCAATAAATCAACTTAAGACTACACATTGTGCTGAATGCTCCGCCTGATTTTTATTTATTTTTTTGATTATTTTTTTTTAGGGCATTTAAAACGCCTGCATTAAGAACCCCATCCATAAAGGAGCCTGTCTATACTTTTTCAGCCAATGGGAGCCCACTGGGTGGTATGGATGAATTATTCATTAATCTACCTTCAGGAGATGGAAAGGTAAGCTTGTCTGTAGTTAAAAGGTTTTATCTTCTCTGGTGAATTGCCACAGAGTGTACACTGTGTTTGTGGATTTTGTTCTGTATTATGTTCAGTAATAGTGACATCCGTCAGTTTGCACCTAATAATTTTATTTTTTTTGATTGCAAAGAATATTCGCCTAACAGCTGAGGACATGGAGATGGTAAACCTAAGTCGCTTGGACAAGAAAGCATTTGAGAACATCAAACTTTTATCGGTAAGCTTTAATTAAATTTTTTTTGCTTGTCATGTCCTAAACCAGTAACAGAGAAATGTGTATGCAAGTTTCCTAAACGGCAAGGTCATTTTTAGCTTTTGTATGAAAATAGAACCCCACTAAAGGAATGTTTTAAAATCATTTTAGCTACTATTTATTACAATTAGTATTCACCTCCAATCTAATATTTTTTGAGAATTATGCAGGGCACATTTTTTTTTCTTTTTTTGTTGTCCTGGTTTGTGTACTCAAGCCAAATACAGTACCAGAACTCTCATCTAACCATAAAAAAAACCCCTAGTTTTGCTGATCTGTAGCATGTATTATCCTGCAAACGATCGTGTGTCTATTTGTCTTAATTTGCTTTTGATTACTGCATTTCAATATTTAATATGAAGTCAATACAGAGTTTGTTATGATATGATATGGTATAGTATGGGGTGTGGCATTAGTTAGACCTATTTTTAATAGTTTCTGGTTGCTTGAGGGTTACTATGTTTATCTGGAATCTGCCAATCCCCGTGGATAATGGGGAGTTTACTGTAAATTGGGCTTTTTTATTTTTACACACTATCGCACATAATTCCTCTCTCCCTTCTCACTCACTGTTAACGGTCACCTGCTTGTCTTGATGAAGGGGGCCCATTAAAATCTTTTTGGATTGTCCTTTTTGACTCTTATGATATAAACTCTCCATTGTCTCTTAACTTATGGTCTGCAGTCTGGCTATTGCTCCCAGCTGCTTGCATTCACATGTCGGCTGCAGAAGCTAGACGGCGGGTGAATGGGGCACTAGGACGCGGGGGGCGGTTGCTTGAGAGTTACTATTCACTCTCAAGCAACCAAAAACTACAGTTACCTACTTATCTACACCTACTTATCCTTACCGAGTTTACCGTATGCTCACATATAAGGTATGGACTTTTTTCTTGAACGCAGAAAGTCTACATTCAGTAAGTAAGTCGGCACACTTTACGCCAGTACTGGCATGCAGCCGCACACAGCCATTATGTCTGGATGCTTGTATGCAGTATCTGGCCTTTCTGGCTGTTGGTGATAAATTCAGTGTATAAAATGTATCTTCATGAACCAGCACGCAACTTTGGGAAGCTAGAATGTAACATGTACAGTATAAAAATATCTTGCATAGCCTAAAAATTCAAATCTGTTCTATACTGTAGTTGAAACGGTTTTAGGTGTCCAGATTTTCATCCTATAAGGAGGGACTTTTGTTAGTAAACTGTATTGTGCTGATAATTGTAAGTATGGCTTAAAATGTGCTGTTTAGTCAATTTATTTATTTTTTCTTTTCAGAGTCGCTTGGAAAAACTCTGCAAAACACTAAAGTGATCCTTAAAGTAGTCTTTCTAGATTTTTTTTATTTTGGTTTTTAATTTTGGTACATTGTGTGTACCCTTGTAAGTAGCTGTATTTGCATTGTATTTTATTTCTGTAAAGCTAATTTTCATTTTGTTATGGGGCTGAAAAGTATCTTTTTGTCTGAATTTCAACTGTTGTTTTTCAACTTTGCACAATTTTACTAATAAAGCCCAGTTTCTTCTGGGTGAAACTTAACTGAATGCCAAACTATACTGTGTATTTTTACATTTGAATTATAATAAAAGGTGCAAGTTATATTTGCTCGTTTTGATGTCTTTATTTTAAAACCTGGATCACATGGACAATAGACACAATCAGAATAAGAGAAAACAGTGACTCTGTTGCAATTTAAAGCAAACTGGACCATTGACCGTTTTTTCTTTAAAGGGTATCTATTTCTAGATTGAATTTCCATAAGTTCTATACCACTCCTAACAACCATATCAATCTAGAAGTTTGTAAACTTTTTGCAGATGCCCATAGGATATTCTTGCTCAGTGCACTGACACAATTTTATGCAGCCTGCCTTCTGAACTACAACTCAATGACTGAACAATGTAAGCAGTCTTGAAAATCTAGATTGCAGCACATCAAGCTATAGGGAGAGAGAGACAAAGCACCCTGGGAATATAGGAATTTTATGAAAGTGATGGGCAGACAGAATTCTGCACTCACTGCATAAAAAGGGATTTTTCAAGTAAGCTTTGATATGAAAAACAACCATATTATGGATTCCTATTACAATACTGTTTTTCTAACAGGATAGTATATGCTGGGGCTTTACAACTCCATTAATTCTTCCACCCCCATAAATTGTGTATTTGCTTTACCCCCACCTCTCTATTCAGCCCTGGAAGGTAAGGGAAATACCCACTACTTGTAGGTATGGCAGATAAATATTGGCGAATAGTGGCTTTTATTTCACATGCTGGACAATGGTCTGCATTTTACATCCAAAATGGCCTAACCTGCCTTTATAATTGCCCCACATTTGACGAACTTTTATAGTCTTGTCATGAGGAACCTTGATTGACTGCAATTTGCATCATACTATGCATGCGTCCCTTTTTAAGCATATAGTGGAAGGATTCCTGCACTAAAAGCAACATTTAGGCTGCCATTATGGACAGAACTCTAAAAATGCTTGTTTTCTTGCTGTGGAACGTAAAACAAACAGCCAGTAACTAAAGGCAGAACTTTGACTGAAATTGAAGCCATTAAGTCACCATGATAAAGCAGTTAGTGTTCTACATGGGAACAGGTCAGAGATAACACAGTTAGGTCTGGAAATAATTGGACATTGACGGGATTTTCATATTTCTGGCTCTGTACGCCACCACAATGGATGTGAAATGAAACGGATGCAATTGAGGTGCAGGCTTTCAGCTTTAATTCAAGGGGCTGAACAAAAATATATGAAACGTTTAGCATTTGCAATCATTTTCATACACAGTCCCCTCATTTCAGGGGCTCAAATGTAATTGGACAAATGAACACAATCATAATAAAAATGTTTATTTTTAATACTTTGTCAAGAATCCTTTGCAGGCAATGAGCCTGAAAAGTATGGACATCGCCAAACTCCAGGTTTCCTCCTTTTTGTGATGATTTCACAGACCTTTTACTGCAGCTTTGTTTGTGGGTCTTTCTGCCTTAAAAGAGAACTATGGGCTAAGTGTTTTTCCCCATAGTTCTCTTTAAGGTCACGGGAGGACATGTACTAACTTCCCGTGACCCAAAGCTCACTATATAGCGAGCTATTGCAAGCAATATATTGAGAGCGCCGCAGCCGGGACGGATCCCGACAATACTGTCTGGATCCACCCAGCTGTGCCTGTCCCCTCCCCTGTTCATTCCTCCACTCATGCTGAAGGAGGGGGAGAATCCCTGCGTGGAGCAGTGACTGAAAGTCATCGCTCACTGCAGGGAGATGATCGGAAAGTGAGCAGATAGGCTGCATGTTTCTGCTCACTTCCTGATCTATAGGTTCAACCTGTGACAGCTTCTTTGTCACAGGTCGGCTCTAACTATGAGGATGAGCGGAAATCACTCACCGCATTGTTCTCTAAGTTTTGCCTTGAGCAAGTGAAATGCATGCTCAATCAGGTTGAGATAGGTTGGAAAAAAAAGCAAGTACATTGAGTTCAACCTATGGAGATATGAAAGAAAAAAAAGATCAAGTGATTGACTCTTTTGCTGGTTGCTTTTGCAGTATGTTTTGGGTCATTGTCCATCTGTAGAGTGAAGAGCAATCCAATCCACTTTGCTGAATCTGAGCAGACAATATTACTATACACTTCAGAATTCATCCGACTGTATCAGTCTTCTGTCACATCAATAAACACTAGTGAGCCAGTGCTGTTGGAAGCCTTTTTAGATATGGTTGGCCAAGTCTAATCTGGCCTTTCTATTCTTGAGGCTTATGAATGGTCTGCAACTTGTGGTGAACCCTCTGTATTTGCTCTCGTGAAGTCATCTCTGTATGGTAGACTTGGATAATGATATGCCTACCTCCTGGAGAGGTTTCACCTGGTTGGATGTGAAGGGGTTTTTCTTTACCATGGATAGGATCCTATGATCATCCACCAATGTTGTTTTCTTGGGACGTCCAGGCCTCCTTGTGCAGTGCAGGTTTTTTTTTTTCTTTTCTCAGAATGTACCAAACTGTTGATTTGGCCATTCCTAATGTTCCTATATTCTCTTTTTTTGCAGCTTAAGGATGGCCTGTTTCACTTGAATTGAAAGCTCCTTTTGAACGCATATTGTGGGTTCACAGCAACAGCTTCCAAATGGGAATTCCACACCTGGAATCAACTCTAGACATTTTACCTGCTTAGTTGATGATGAAATAACAAAGGGATAGCCCACACATGTCCATGAAACAGCTTTTGAGTCAATTGCCCAATTACTTTTGGTTCCTTGAAAAAGAGGAGGCTACATGTTAAAGAGCTGTAATTCCTAAACCCTTACTCCAATATGGATGTGTATACCCTCAACTTAAAGCTTGAGAGCCTGCACTTTAAGCTCCGATTCTTAATTTAATTGTAACTTGAATTTATTTTGGTAAACAGCCAAAACAAAAACTTGTCAGTGTCCACACATTTTCAGACCTAACTACCTTTCAAAGTACAACTGTCAGAGGCAACACTACACTGCCCAGCTGCAGGGAGATGTAGGTGTAGAGAAGGGGTTTTGAAGGTTACTTGAGGGGGGGGGGGGTTGGTGATATTAAGTGTGGATAATTGATTAAAGCTCAGACTGCTATCTGTCACTAATGATTTTCACTATAACTGTTGAATAATTTACTAGGAGAACTGATATGTGCTCTTGGGCTCAGGTTGCCACAACTGATATGTTTTTTTGTATTTAGATTTTCCTAGTAAATAAACCAGACTAATATCTTTTTTATTTTTACCTTATTAAGAAATATTGATTGTGACAGTTCTGACTATTTTTATAAAGCTACTCCAGGCAATTTCACCCCTTGTGCAGCAAAGAAAGAAAAACCTATTTTTTTTTTAAATTTCGTCACATGGATATTTTGTGCCTATTGGCTAATTTGTCACTTAAAACCAGGCTTAATCGATTTTGCTTCTAATAATGTTAGCTGTAGAAATATTCTTTATAGTGGTCTTTTGGGGTTTTTTTGCCCACTTTGTCTATTTTGTGTTGTAATGTCTGACATAACCTCTGCTTGTAAAGACTAATGTTTAGATGTTTGTGGGCCTGTTCTGTACTTTGTCCAGAAGGTGGAGCTGTTACCAAATGGACAGAATCCTGTTTCTTGAATGCCATGTTTGCATCTAAATTTAAGAAGAAAATAGTTATTGTTGACCTAGCATGTAGTAATAACCAAAGGTGCCATTTTTGGATAGAGCAGTCACAGCAGTTATCCTGGCAGAAGTATACTCATTGTAATGAAATGGACCTTCATAAGTAAAAGCCTCAATAGTTGTTTGGTGTGCTGTAGCCCACATTTATGCAGGAAAAGCATACACATTGCACTGCTGGTTAAGATGTATAGCTTTCTCAATACTCATAACTAAAAATAAAATAAATACTTTTACCTGTGTTAAAGCACATCCTAATTTCTATACTGGTGCTGG
The DNA here is from genome assembly GCF_000935625.1 of Nanorana parkeri. Classification (NCBI taxonomy): domain Eukaryota; kingdom Metazoa; phylum Chordata; class Amphibia; order Anura; family Dicroglossidae; genus Nanorana; species Nanorana parkeri. The sequence goes on from NW_017306543.1 coordinate 707,754, forward strand.
AAACTGAAATGACTGCTCCCGTTATGTACCATAACTCGCATTGATTTAAGCCATTAAAAGTAAGCTTGTTTGTCTCTGTCCAAGAGAAAAGCGTGGGCTGAATTGCTAGTTGAGATTGGTGATGTCTGCCCTTCTAGAGCTAGTTGTTTATATAGGGGCTTGGGATGCCAAAGGGCTCCTGCACACATCTGTATGAAAACAAAAGCAATTGGTAGCAGCAAGAACCTGTGTAAAAAGTGCTCTGTGTGCATGTAATGTCTGTGCAACGTTTACATGTGTATTGTACAAAGGTTGCAAGGACGCTAGACAGCTGAGCCGTCTGCAACCTTGCATGAAAGAAAACTAGGGGGCATGGAGCCACCGGCATCCTAGCAACAAACGACTTGGCAGCTCGAGTCACCTACATCCTAGCAACAGTGCAAGCGACTCCAATAAAGTGCATTAGCAATGTACGTTAATGTTGGCCCAAAAGTTTACATGCATACTGCATAAAATATGTTCCATATGCAGGACCTCCGATGCAGGTTTTTCTATTTTAGATTTTACAGATCTGAACGCAATGCAAGTTTACCGGTCCTTATGCACTGTGTATATGGCCCCTTCCTTTAGATCCAAGACACCTTCCTTTAGATCCATTTAAAAAAAACACACAACTGATACAAATACAGCATTTTTACAGCCATGTGTAGGAGCCCTTAGAGAAATGGTTAGAATGTGGTGTAAAAAAAAAGCACACCTTTGCTCCAAAAAGGCCATGTAATTGTGCTGTTTCATGTTTTCCATAGTATGTAAATTGTACAATTCAGGAACTTCAGAACTTAAACACCAACAGCATTTTTAAAGGGAAATGTGTTCCATTGGCAGTACAAATGAATATTCCAGCTGTGATTTTGTAGTTGCAATAACTGTATGTTTGCGCCAGTTCTCTGTCAACATGCAATGTGTGCTGTATATTAACAAGAACATACAAACCACATACTTTTCCACTGATTTTAATGAGTTAAGTGTTGTTTAAAGTTCTTAAGGCCTAATAGAATTTCTGATTGCTTAACCAGTGCTGGGTACTAGCACATGATATACAACCATGAGTGTGTCTCAATACAGCATTTGCAACACTTTCCTGTCATTAATGCTGGCTTAGAAAGTCTTGCACTAAATTCATATTAGCAGTGTGACATTTCTAATAGTATTACTGACACCTGCGATGCATCCTAGCAGTTCTTATTAGTGACACTTTCACTTTATACAGCAATGTCTGCAATGAGTTTGCAAATAAATATTGCTTTTTAAAGGTAAGTAAACTGGGGGTAAATATACCTATTAAATGTTGGTGTCGTTTTTTTGTAGGGGGGTGAGCAAAATGCGAGAGGAGTTTGTGTCCCCCTGCTTTGTTGGTTGTTAGAACGCTGGCAGTTAAGACCCCTAACCATTGACACTCAGTTATACAGTGATAACCTGTTTGCTAGGATGCTGGCGACCTCCTCACTCGCATCCTAGCCAGTTGTGTATTTAGGTTTGGGGCTGCCCTAGACAAGATACAACTCGGGCACCCCCAATCTAAATGTGCCCCACCCCTTCCTATTTGAGACTTTTTGCGTAACCTTTCAGTCGCTATTGACAAGTTATGCTATTAGCGTAGCAGGGAAGTACGGGTCTGTGGTGGGCTCTGCAGGATCTCAGGTGGGCTGGGAAACATCTCTGGTGGGCTCTGCAGGGTTTCAGGCTGCAAAATCCACCTGAGACCCCGCAGAGCCCACCACAGATCCTGCACAGCACCTGTGACCCTACAGAGCCCACCACAGATCCTGCACAGCCCACTTGAGACCCTGCAAAGCTCACCACAGATCCTGCACAGCCAGCCTCAGACCTTACAGAGCCCACCACAGATCCAACACAGCTCACCACAGACCATAGCCAACCTGAGACACCGCAGAGCCCACCATAGACCCCGCGCAGTAGATGCTGTGCAGTTTGGCTGCCAGCATCATAGCAACCAATGACACTATGCTGGTGGCTGGGCTAGAAACTAAATTAATAGAGGATGGAAATGTGTCCACTGCTGTATTATGTGCATGCACATTTGTCCTATAGTGGCAAGACACTCTTTAAAGAGTATCTGTACCACTCTATGATTTCGACTGTATGTGTTTTAATACTAATATAGGTGGCTGTGTAAGATAAAATCCTTAGGACACACTTGAGAGAGCATAAAATATACTCCAACCATATAGAAATATAAAACTATATATTCAGTCCTGTCCAATGATATACTGAGGATTATAGATATTACAATGAACTATCACTAAGCATTAGAACTGCTAGTAAATTCTAGATTATGCAGTACATGGGATCAAAATGAAAGCCACAAAATCCAGTAATAATGAAGTGCCAATATATCACCATCAGTCGTGATGCTGCTATTTAAACTTTCTAGTTAATATAAAGAGTATTGTGAAACCCCTTGGAAAATTAGTTTAGAGTTTGGATTCCACAAATCAATTTTTTAATTAGTTTGTGTTTTCTCAGTTAAAATGTCAGAGAAGTCACCGAAATGGAAGGACAAAGCTGCATTGCAGAAACTATTCATGTGCCTAACACTTGTGTATTTATAAAGCAGCGAATGTGACATTCACAAAATATTTACTGCTGGTGCACAGGATTTAAATTACAGGAAAAGATTAATCAGCATTCACTGCTTTATAAATATACCCCTCAAAGTGAGTCAGTCATACAAAACTATATACATAACTAAATACAAAAGATATTAAAGGCTTTAAAAGCGGTTTAAACTTACCTGTGTCTTCGCCGCGCGCTCCCTTCCGAAAATCAGAAAATGCTGAGTCGGCCGCAAAGCATCTTGGGGCAGTCGCCTGCGCAGTTCGGATTTTTGGCCGGGAGACGAGGAGAGACGCAAGGTAAGTCTATGGACGTGTGCACCCGCATGCAGACACCGTAGGACAGGAAGTGCCAACAAGGACCGAGGAGTCAGCGCTGGATCGGAGACCCGCAGCAGCGCTGGAGAGAAGGCTGAAAAGGATAGGAAAGAAGAAGATTGGATTAAGAGATATCATTTAAGGTAAGTGCTTTTATTAACATTTGGGGGAGCGAAAAAAGTTTTTGACTTTTTAATGTCACTTTAAAGCTGAATTCTGGGGGAAGAAAAATGCTGTCCTACTGCAAGGGTTAAATGCTTCTTAGGTCAAGGTTACATAGGAAAATGACTTCTTAGATAGGAAAGATTTTTTTCATTACTTACTCCTAAACTGGCTTCACTTTAAAGGCTTGTTTTTCTTGACTCGAACTGTGGAAATGTCCCTGTCAAATCAGAGAATCTAAGGGCTTGTTCACACCAGCTTAAAGTGTATTCCCACTTTCGCATGTAAAATTGAGAAAACCCCTCTATATGTTTGTTATATGTTCCTATTCACAAACAATATATATTTTTTAATGTCTTACAGTTTTGATATCTTTCTTTAGCAGGCTTTTTCAAACTCCTCTCTTAATTTTAGTAACCGTAAACTCTGACTGTCCTACTACAAAGACTTAGTGCAGACTGAGCGTCTCCTAAATAACATAAAATTGGGGGAATTTATGAATGTATTTGCGACAAAATGTTTTGTTGCAAAGGCCAAAATGTCATGCTAACGAACCTCAGAGTTTTATTTCTGTTATGCATCTTTTTTTAAGTGTTCATCCAGTACCCAAAGTTGTCCATTGTTGACACTTTAACAGCTCATTAATTGAGAGCTAACAGTGAATGATGGCCCTAGAATTAATGCTCCTACTCCTAATATGTGTGTGCACACGCGTTTGTATGTGTTTACATGAGAGTGGGGGGATTTTATAAAAAAAAAAAAGTTTTGCTATTTATTTCTATTAAACTTTCATTTTTTCTTAACTTTTTGCACACAAGGGGACTGACAAGCATGAGTTAGCAAAGTTCAGGTGATAGGGTCTCTTTAAGGAGACATCAAGGATCAGCTTCTTCTCCAGCCAGAGTGGAGACAAAGAAGACAGCTCTAAATCCAAAGTACTGACTGATGAGCACTTCTAGATTCAAACTACCCAGGGGAGTACAGTGACGGCATATTTGCTGATCTCCCACTGCTCTCCATCCTGACACCCACCATGGAGGTCCCAGGCACCCAGGAGGGTCAGGTGAGCCCGGGGCACATGGTGGGGAGGGGGGCGGCACATTCCTAGACATTTAGAAAGTGATCAGGTAGTTGTAAGGCTAGAAATAGGAGAAATAAGTACAAATTTAGCTGTTCTAGTGGCTGGGAGTTTGTGTACATGTCGGTGCTGCTGCTGATGTAATAGGTACGTTGGGCGCAGGAAAAGGATTAAAGTACAATGTAGCCCCAGTGTGAAGGGGTTAAGCAAAGACCCTAATGGGAGTGCTGAGTGTCTAACAACAAACAAGCTTCTATTAGTCTTCAGTGAGCTTCAGCCCTACTTGAAGCTTGCTGAAGCCTAGTAGCAGCTAGTGACCATCAGAACTCCTATGAAGATTTCTATTTAACCTCTCCAAACTGAAACTGAAAAGTTCTTTAAAAGGCTTCAAAAAGCTGCCCGAAGCTCGCAGAAAGCTTCCCAAATGCTTGTCAAAAAACATTACAAACACTTGCTATCCACACTGTTCTTAAACAAGCTAAAGCATGTCTACAGTAAGCTTTAAGATGGCCATACATGGTATTTTATTCAACATATAAGCACTTTCAAAGGGATTTTTAATGGTTTTGTTTTTTTTTACCCTCTAGCCAACAACCATGTTTTGAATTACTTTGCTTGAAATAAAAATTCTCATTCCACGTATTATTGCATTTTAAGTCATACAAATTATCTAAATGGAATTCCATTTTTTACATGTGCGGGCTGATAACTCTGGTTATGGATTTGCATATGTGGGAACTATGGGGGTCCCCATCGCTGCTCCACTTATTTGCTATAGCAATTTGCTATCAAACATGAAAAAGTTACTTCTCAAAAACAAAATGACAACATTCACAAATGAGTGTCACATATTCATGTGTCTTACCATTGAAGGCTAATATTTTTTTTGGTGGCTTTCACTCCCATCTCATGTGAAATATGGCTTAAAAAAGACTCACCACATCTATGGTTACTACCTTCTCAAATGTACATAAAACATGATTTGTATGTTTTAAGAATATAATAGATTGATCCAAATAGAGGTGCAGTATAAATATTTTCACAATTGTTCAGTGATAGAATTACATGAGGAAACAATGGGGGACTTGGGTGGATGTTCAGTGTCCTTGTGGGCCTTCAGAAGAAAGTATCACACTGGCTTACAAGGCAGCTGCAGTAACATATCCTTCCCTAACTTTTCAGTGATATATCCATCCTCCACCTTCCTTTTTTTATATTTCATAGTGGGGTCCCCCTGGTAAAAAGATCTGTGACCTAGCAGCTTCTGCAAGATGATAACCCCTGAATATAACTACAATATTGTCTCCTGTCTGTGGATTTGACAACCAACTCTTTTTGGCCCTTTTACTATCTTAATGCCTTTTTTTGTTCCATTAAATTCAAGGTACCTTTTGAGAACAAAGTTTATATTTTTTCAATTACTCGTTTATAAACTATATTGAGTGGTGAACTTGCAGAAAAGGGGCGAGAAAATGCAGAATATCAGTAAAAAGGTATCATGGCACACTCACAAACCAGCATGTAAAACAACTTGTCTCACCACTAAGGTTAATAACAGAGGTTTGGATACACGTCTTCTGCAGACAATGTGAAAGCCGCACCAAGGCACCTCTTATAGTGCGGTCCTAACTCTAAACTATGAGAGTCTCCATCTTGGAGCACATGGGGGCAGAAGATTTCAAATTGGGTGCAGGTGTGTCAGGAGGAAGCCCAACCTCCTTAAAGGCACAGGGACACACAATTGTTGAGTGCGTTTGTCATTTGTTTTGCTTGAGAAAATGCAGAATGCCCCAAATAGAATTTTCCACCATATATACATACTTGGAAAACATTTTTGGTACCCTTACAGCTCATTAAAAATGCATCCTTCCTACTGAAAAGTGAGGAAAATAAAGTTGATTGTCTTATGTATAACTGCATGGGTATGTGTGAAAATAGATTATTTTTTGCTTAATATACAAATATATTCTAAATGGCCTGGATATATTTGTCGGTCCCCCTAGAAAATATAAATAATTGTGTCATAGTGATAATTAATATCACCCACACATTCAATCTTGTAATCAGTCAGTCAGTCTATTTAAATGTAGAAAAGTAGTCACTCTACTGTTTGACATTATCGTGAATACCACACTGAACATTAACCAGAAAAAAAGCAAAGCAGAGAGTTGGCTGAGGAGGTAATCAGTCAGTCAGTCTATTTAAATGTAGAAAAGTAGTCGCTCTACTGTTTGACATTATCGTGAGTACCACACTGAACATTAACCAGAAAAAAAGCGAAGAAGAGAGTTGGCTGAGGAGATCAGAAAGAAAAGTACAGACCAGCAGTCAAAGGGAAAGCTTTTAAGACTATCCTCAAGCAAATGTTCCTGCGACTACAGTTGCAAATATTATTATTACATTTAAGGTAAAGAACAAAAGGCATGTACATCATTACTTAATCATACCATCCATTGCTTTTTGAAGGACAGTGGGCTCAAAGGAAGAAGACCCAGAAGGATTCAAATGTTGAAAAAAACCCCATAAAAAAGCCGGGCAGGAATATGCTAAATGCATATTGACTAGCCACAATATGTCTGTGGTAATATCCTTTGAACAGATAACACAAAACTGGAGCTTATTGGCAAGGCACATGACCTATGTTTACAGATGAAAAAAATGAAGCTTAAAAACATTGTACTTACTGGAGGAGGCTTGGTTATGTTTTGTGGGTGGTTTGCTATGGGATGCCTTAGGTCTGCGCAGGGCAGAGAATGCATTAAGGTAAAACACGCCCAGCCTTTAGTACTACTTTAATCCAATCTTAATCCTTAATCAAACATCTATGGAAAGAGCTGAAACATGCAGACTGGAGAAGGCACCCTTCAAACCTGAGACAGCTGGAGCAGTTTGTTCAAGAAGAGTGGGCCAAACTACCTTTTGGCAGTTGCAGAAGTCTTATTGCAAGCTACAGAAATGGTTTGTTTGCAGTGTTGGCATTTAAAGGCTAAGCCGCCTATTAGGCTAAGGGTCCTGTCATTTTCTTCCATGCCCTGTTCTTTTGTTTTTAATGTTTTTAAATATTTTGCTGATTCAAAAATCAAAAGCAAAGTCTGATTTTGATTACATATGGATGAAACAATGCCAATTGCTTTGGTCAATTTATTAGATATTTCAGAGAAAATTGTGGGGGGGGGGGGTTTTGGGGAAAAAGAACCAACAAATGTGTCCACATCTGTATCCTCTGATTTTCTATTTAAAGAAATCCTTTTTTCACAAAAATGTTCAGTCATGTCCATCAATGTAAGCATTTCTTCTTTACTAAACATTTGATGTACCATAAATCCTAGGGGAGCTTTAGCTGTATGATCACACATATGCTTAGCTAATACATGACTACTTTTCCTCAGAGTAGATAACCACCTGTGGAAATTTATCTTACAAATCTCCTTAAATAAATCCACTTCAAAATCAGTGTAATCAAAATTAGCAGTCATAGCTGTGGGATTGCTTGTCCTGACAGTTGTTTTATTTGTTTATTTATTACTGGCGTTTATATATCAATGTATGCAGCGCTTTACATAGTTGCCCATTCACAGGTGGTTATTGGTGACCCTGACACTTGCTGGTGGTTATTACTGCTGGCCTCAAAACATACTGGGGGTTATTTCTGGAGTCTATCATTGTTAACCCTGACTCATGATGGGGTTATTACTGGGGTTTCCATAGCTGACCCTGACACATGCGGGCAGCTACTATTGCTGGCAATTACACCAATGCCGGGGGTTATTATTGCTGCCACTGACATAGATAATGAGGCTTATTTTACTCCCACAAGCCCATGACATATGGTGCTCTGCATTTATTTCTCAATCTCTTAGAGGCAGCAAGTAGGAGGCCAGCGTAGCACACCACATTTTTCTTCTCAATCCCTTCAAGGTGTCACTTTTACTTTTCAAATGTTGCCAACTATGATTTATTTTTGCACCAAGTGACATCAAATACAGAACTGATTTCTGCACTTGCCGACCAGCAATGTAGTGGACAATACTATATACTTCTGACTAGGGATGCACCGATACCACTTTTTTAAGGGCGAGTACGAGTACCGAACTTCCTGCTCAGTCTGTGCAAGCACCAAATTAGAGGAGTGCGGGGCTGATTGATAGAATTAGTTATACCACAGGCTGTACCTGCCAGGTTCCTGTTCAGACAGTTTACCTCCACCTTCACACTCATCCCTCAGATAGCTCCGAGACTCCGACGCCCTTTCTCCAAATCGAAAAGACTTCTGGCTGTCATAGCTCTGCTGTGATGGGGGCGCCGATGACTGGCTTGCAGGGGGTCAATTATCTTCCTCCTCCCAGTCAGACATAACTCACACGCCAGCCATCTGCTCCATTCTGACCTCTTCTCCCACTGATTGGCCGATTGGATGATGACAGGCTTCCTCACCAGTCACTCCTGACTGGTGAGGAAGCCCGTCAATCATCCAATCAGCGGGAGAAGAGGTCAGAATGGAGCAGATGACAGAGGAGGTCGCGGCCATCTTGCTTCATTGAAGACGCGATGGAGGTCCTGTGTGCGGCGGATTCGGGTCCCTGAAGATGGCGGAGGCGGCACAGGTACTCGTTTTATGTATTGGAGTATTTGCACGAGTACGAGTACTCATGCAAATACTCGGTATCGCCGCCGATACCGATGCTTGTATCGCTATCGGTGCATCCCTACTTCTGACCCTTGCATCTGTTCACTTCAATGTAAAGGGACTGAAGTCTGTATTTGTATTACACTGAGTAGGGTTTCTATATAACATTGCACCTTCCATTTTTTGACTTAGCATTTCTCAGTATGACTGCTGTTATAATAACATAGGATTCAGGCTTGGGGACTTAGCTCCCCTTATACTTCAAGCACCAGGGCAACACCCCCCAAAAAACTGTCTGAAGCTACCCCTGTGTCTGAATAAAATAAATGTATATAAAGTATATAATTATATATACAATTCTATACAATCCTTTTAAAAACAACTAATATTCTGTAAAGCTAAAGGATCTGCCTTTAAGATACATATTCAAGAGATCATGTAATTACATTGCTAGAGGGCTCCATTACACATAACTACAGGCCTGGGGCGGCAGCTTACAAAAAGAAAAAAAAGGCTTTATGCTATACCTGATATTTATATATGTATTTAAAACAGTAACCTCTGTACTGTTAAAAGCCTGGAACTGGGTTAGAAGTAAATCTACATTTCAAGATACCGTCCTTTTGTAATGCACTTTAATGTTATGATTTTAGCTGTCACTATAGCCATTTATGTTCTCAGATGAATCATTTTGAAAAATACAATGATTATGCAGCTGAAATATCTCGGATACTTAGGTTTCCTTGCATACTTTGACCAGCTTAATGGCTTGTCTTTTTGCTTAAAGAATGTCACAAACCAAAGCTATCTCATACCACTTGTATAGTATCAACATTTTATACAGGAAATAGCAAGACCATTCCTCGTCTAAAGCACCCCATTCTCTAAAGACAAAACCAAAAGAGTTTCATGCTCATTATACAGTGAGCAGCATAGTACTCTGACAAATGTAGATGCAAACAGAGAATCACCACTGACCATGCTCAATAAATCATTAATTAAATAATACACAGTGAAAACTCTTTTAACACAATAATAAGTAAATACACAACAGGGGATATTGAGCTGTTGAATAACAAGTAAAACGAGCACTGTGTGTATAAAAAAATCTTTAAGTGCCCTCGTACCTAAGGTCCAGCATAATTTTTTCTGCAACAGAATACAGTCATGGAAAAATGTGTTGGTACCCTTACAGCTCATTGTAGCAATGCTTTATTCCTCCTGAAATGTTATGAAATTACAATCAATTGCCTGCATGTCTTTGGTATGTTATGAAGTAATGCAAAGAAAGTTTGAAAAGAGATACATTATTGCTTATTCTACAAAGATATTCTAAAATCGCCTGGACAGATTTTCACTTACTGTGAAACATGAAGGTTATGTTTTAGGAGTGCCTTGTTATGTCTCCCAGGGGGTGTATTGAATCTGTGCAGGGCACGATTACTATCTTCATAGGTCCTCCAATGGGATAATGACCCAAAAGACACAGCTAAAACCACCCAAATACAAAACATAAAACTATTGTGAAGTGGCCTTCTATAAGCCTTGACCTAAATTCTATGGAAAAAGCTGAAACATGCAGTCTGGGGAAGGCACCATTCAAACCTGAGACAGCTGCTAGTAGGTGCAGAAATCTAATTGAGAGCTACAGAAATCACTTGTTTGCATTGATTGCCTCTAAAGGTTGTGCAACAATAGAACGGGTTAAGGGGCCCATCATTTTGTCCATGCCATTTTCATTTGTTTCATTATTTAAAATATTCAGATAAATAAAAAAGAAAGTCTGATTTTAGTTTCAAACACTGACAAACAAAATATGCCTCGGTTTTTTGCTACTATACTTGGAGAATAAAAGTCTTCTGCAGCTCTGCTGAAAAAAGTCTACCGGTAACCTAATTTTGCCAGCTTAAATTTTTCTTCAACATTTTTTATTTAATCAAGACTCTTCTCTACATCGCTACAAGAGTTGGTCCCTTCAATTTCAGCTATATGGAGAGGACTGTTCTCAGCATGGCTTTTGGAGTGCCGACTATTGACCCTGCTGCACTGGACTAATGGATTGCTTGCCAGGTCCAGAGCCACTGGCCTTGACCGAGAATTTTCCCTGTCTATGCAGACTTACTTTGAGGAAACATCTCCCCACACCTGCATTGCAAAGGGCCATGTTAAACTCTGATCTTTCATTCTTGCTACCCACCTACATTGACCTCAATCCCCTCCAGACAGCCAACCCTCACTTGCTACCACTGTGGATCCGCAGTGTCACGCCTTAACAAAGCGACCACCATACTGGTGGAGTATGCACCTGTCTTTATTGACCTTGTTGGAAGCCCTCTCCAGAGCTCTGTTCTTTCTGGGAGGTCTTACCCGGTCTTAGCTGTGACTTTGCTTTGCCAAACTTTGACTGGTTGGTCAAAGTCCATTAGAAGGGATTGCGGTCAGTGCCTTGGTGCTTGAATGTTTGAAGCAAATGATTGTTGCTTAAAAGTTATGGTTGTGACAGGCTGCAGAAGGGTTTCCATCTCATCTCCTACATTTGTTCCTGTCACTAAGAATGAGGACACTTTGGTTAAAGAGCTGGTCTCCAGAACCCACGTCTAAAAAGTATAGCACCTGCTCTGCATGGCCTTCAATGGACAACTTCTCTTTGGACCTACTCCACAAGTATGCTACTTGTGGTTGGAACGTCAGGTACAGTCAGGGAAATTTCATCCCTTGCAGGAAGCTAGGAAAAGTCCTTTTTATTACACCACTCCTGCAACAGCTAAGTCCAAACACCTTCAGTGTGACTATCAGTGCACCCTCAAGGTCTGAGATTAAGTCTATGTCCACCAAACCCTCAGACAAGCCTTCCTTGGCAAGAAGGTGCATTCTCACTTTCCAGTGGAGAACCTTCTATTTGCCTTTGAGGACAATTGGATAGTTTCCATCTCTTGGGTCCAGGAGGTAATTTCCCTGAGCCACAAGCTTGAGTTTATTTTCCAACCCCCTCCTTGGATTCTTACATCCGACCTTGCTGTGTCACCACATAGATTAGCAGATCTATTTGCAACCCTTTTAGGCTTCTGGATCAGGGGGTCAATTCCCAATTTATTGTGGTAGAATGGTTTATGGGTTTTACTACAACCTGTTCACAGTTTCCAAATCCAAAGGGGACATCAACCCCCATATTGGATCTCAAAGCACTGAATGTCTTCATTTAAGCTCAGAATTTCTGCATGGAAACCACCAATTGTCATCTGTTGCTATATCTACCAGACAGCAATTCTCGGTTTCTTATGTCATTTACATTACTAATATAATTTACATTTTATTTTAGTAAATAAATATAAATGTATAGGCCAGGTACAGGAATTATACAGTGATATTCTTTGTCTTTTTCCTTGTTCTCAACCTGTGAATCCAGCATCTAATCCTGCTGCTTCATAATGGCAATGTCAGATGGACATTTATTATGCCCTATCTACATTGTCATATTCACTTTCACAAAATGTTTTACATTGAAAAATACTGTATCTGCTATATGAGTGTGTTGGCAGACCCTTTTTTAAGAGAAAGCTACCATTTTTTAAGGTAAATTATTTTAAATATCCTCTGGCCTTTTATATATTTTTTCATCACTTGCATAAAATGTGTACTTTATGAATTACCATTTAATACAGATTTTGTCTATGTTGCAATATCAAGGTTTTCTAATAAGCAGTAGTTGCAGCTGAATATCGGCTTCTATGTAAATAAAACTTAATATATAACCATAACAGCAGGGGAGGTGGATATCCCTCTTCTGGCATCCCTATGTCTGTTCCTTGCCCCATAAACCTCAGTAACCTTAAAAACAGATATTTATAGGATCCCTGGGTGATCAAGGGTGCATAGGCTTCCTGTTGGGGCTCACTAACACTCCACTTTGTTGAGAGTAGGCTCGTGGGTGGTTCTTTTGACCTTTGACTTTACAGGTTCACTTGTACAGATTCCTGAGCTTATTACTTGCTTATTTTGCTTATTTTTACTGATAACATTTGAGGATTTTGAGGCCATTTTGCAGGTACAGTACAACATCTTTCCACTCACTATACTGCAGTATGGTAGCACTTCTTAATAAACAAAGAGTGATTTTATGGTCACCGGCAATAATGTAAACTGACAGTGTTTAATAATGTGACTGACGGCGTACATCTATGTGCTAGCAAGCGTTCGCTTGAAACATTTGGCTATCTGTACCCAGTGTGGGTTTTATGCTCTCTACTGTGTGAGTATATTGGATGCTTTGGTTTTAATTAAGTTTACGCTATGAGCCTCTCCTTTTTTGTCTCATATGAATGGGATGATGGATCTGGTACATGTGTATTGAGAGTCTGAGCATTGAACCCTGGGGAAAGATTCTGTGCAATCAATTTTCCTTCCATTGGGCACTCTGGATGGTGGATATGCTGCAAATAAGCTGGGGAGGAATTCTGAATGATTAGGTCTGGAGAATTTTTCTGCGCATTTTGACCTACCTTTTAAATAAGGGGTCACACAACATTCGGTGAATTTATTACCTAAAGGGCCTGGTGAAGTACAGGGGAAGACGCACTCTTTGGAATGTTTGCTCTTTGGCTCTTGGCACATTGTGGACATTATATAAAAATAACTATTTTAAAGAATGTTTTTTGCACATATATTTATTAGGACTTTGTGTGATTGTAAGACCATGCCTAACAGAAGAGTTACGACTGCGCATGCGCATAGGCCTGTTCACCACATTTGCGGGAAGCAGCGGCTACTGCGCATGCGCAAACGGCAGCTACTGCGCATGCGCAAACGGCACATGGCGCACAGGAAGTGACTTGCTCTGTCTGGGAATGATCCTATTTAAGCTGGCCCAACTCCCAGGATCTTTGCTGAGTGGTCTTTCAGCTTTAGTGTGTATTCCTGTATCTTGCCTGTTGCCATATCATCATCGACCGGATTCCTTGACCTTGCCTGATTGCCGCCTGCCTCCGACTTCTGCTTGTCCCTGGATTCTCCTTTGCCTTCTCCTTTTGTACCTTGCTGCCCGATTGTTGCTGACCCTGGCTTGCCTGACTCCGCTCTGCTCCAGCCGCATCAGCACCTGCTTCCTGCCTCACTGAAGACGGGCCTCAAGGACCTGCCCAGACCCAGTGTCCTGCATCGTCTGGCACCGGTGCTGCCCGTAGTTTCCCCACCTCCTGTCTCCACATTCAGGGGTGTGGAACTCGTGCTGCAAAGGAGGCCTCCTCACAACTCGGCTCCCCACCAGGTACGTGATAGTGATGCTAAATACTTAATTGAAGGTTTTTGAGTTTTTTTAAGGTTCAATATGTTTAATTATTAGTTTTCTGTTTATGTTTTAGCACTGTATGTTTTTTATCCTTTTTATTTTATATCCTTTGAGTATCTATACAGCAGCTGTGTTAGGGAAGAGGAATATTGAGCGTAACCACGTGTTTGCAAATAATGTAAATGTCTTGCATAGCCTTTCCAGACTCCAGATAAAAGGACCATTGAACCATTTATGCACAGTGTGCAAAGTAGACTTTTACCTTTTATCTCGTACAGTGATCCTATGCTTTACCCACGCAGGGCAAAGGAACAATGTCACTTAATTATCTATTCCCCAACTTCTGCTTGTACTCAAGTTCTCTTTTTTCCCCCATTGCTCTGTTTGGCTTCTGGGAGTGGAGAGCAATATCTGGTATTTTGGAATATGGAGAAGCATGTGACTCACTTCTTTTTATTTCATGTATAAGCATTGTAACTTGGTAACTGGCCCAGTGCTGTCACATGTTCATGCCATTTTGGTCATTGGTTGCATGTGATTAATTTTTACATAAAAAAAAATAGCTATAACCTTTATGGAAGGAATTAGGTATGCCAAGGTATAACCCAGAATGAACCTTGTTCCTTATAATGAAGATATGGTTATGTTATTTTTGTTGATTCCTGAAAAGTGTGATGGATTTCTTCAGGTTATTGTATACCATTGGAAAAGCATTTTTTAGGCTTTATCTTTATCTGCTAGTGAAAATATTCTGAAAGGAAACTTTTTAAATTTACTTATCCTTTACGTTGCAAATGTTACATTCACATTGGGCAAGTTAAAGTTTAGTCTCTCTGCTCTGCTTTCAGTGTTGCAGTAGCACTTGACCAGCAGTGCTGTGGCCAAAATGTAAGTATATAACTCTGCTTGAACAGAAAGCTATAATCAGGAAGATTTCACTTTTATCTATTGTGAATGCAAATTATATGCGTGCTTAAAAGCAGACTTCTCATCGCAAAGCTGTTAGGCCTGTATGCTCTTAACCTGATTTGCCTTACAGGTAATCCAGCCCTACAGGCACTTGGGCATTAAATGAATAACAACAAAAACATTTTTGGACAGTTGTTATTGTTAAGTTTTTGACTATTAGTATTATATTAGTATTATTTGGCAATATTCATGCAGTTAAATGCATGTGGTCTACACAACCTGGCATAGGCAGCAGCTCCTGACAGCTCCCCTGGTGTAATCTGTGGTGCCCAGCTGTTAGTTTTACAGATGGTCCCACTCTGTGTCTCAGGAGCACTGGCAGAGCTCTTGGTATACAGGGTGGGACCAGTTGTCAAAATGACAGTGGAGCCCTGCAGGAAGCCCCAGACTGGAGAAAAAAAATACAGGCAAAATTTCTTTTTATTTCAACCAAAATAGCCATGTGTGTGTGTGTGTATACGTGTGTGTATTTGTGTGTGCACATCACAAAAGATAATAGACAAATGTGACATTTGTGAAGTCTATGCTGTTTGAGGACCCACTAGCATGTTTCATATAATTTTGTACCCCTTTATATTTGTTGTTCTGTTAGGGAAATGCTTGATAATAAAGCAGTGTAAGTTATTATTTTAGACTAAAACAGGACTCATTAGTATAATTGTCTTTAACATGAATGGTGAAGAGTCAGGGGCATTGTACTCATTGTGTGTTGAGGCCCCACTCTATGTAGTTACCCAGTGTTTTCCCAGAACAACTATAAGCTATTTTTGTAAACGAAATATGCTCTTTCTGGCACAGTAGGAAAACTAATAAGAATTTAGGTTTAGAAAGGTCTACAGCATGTATATATAAACCTCTGGGCTCCCAAGAGCAAGAATTGTTTACCTGCATTGCTATCTGACAAGGGCAGCTTGTCTCATGTCCACTGAGCCTTCAGGGAGCTTGTGTCTTAAAAGGTTGGAGAATAAAGGATATTCAATCTGTCCCACTTTGTCCCAGGGTTGTAAATGTCATTGATATAAGACATCTGTGCTTTGGATCTCGGCACCTTAAATTATGTTCCCTGCTTTTGGAAAGAAACGTTTGTATCCCACAAGAAAAGCAAAACAAGACACTTCATTATCTCTTCCTTCAATAAGGTGTGATCGTTGAAAAGATATCCAGGAAACACAGGAATTGTTTGTTATCAATAAAGGTGCTCAGTGGACTTTGATGAATTAAAGTGCCCAGGGGATGTCACAGAACATATCCTTTCTGCTCCTCTAGGGACCACAGGAGCATTGCCTGAAACTAGATAACTGTTCAGGCATTGTAATGCCAGATGCCTCGCTATAAGATTTATTTCTGTGAACTGGCATTAATGGGTGATACAGGTGTTTTGCAGTGGAACAGTTCACATTCTGCTTGGGGATTTTGGGACATGATTTGTTTATTTTTGTAACAAAGATAAGTCAAGGCTTTCTCCTGCCTTGACAAAGTGTTAAATGATACCCTACCCGTGGGCTATCATTGTCAATTAAAGTGCATAATCAATTTTTGCAAAGACATTATTTTTTGTGGATCAGACTCCATAAGCAGTCATACACATGGCAATTTTCAGTGAATTTCACCCTCTTTTCATCTACCAGCAATCACACATACATTCGCAAGTAAAATGAATTCATTTACCACCCACAAATTCCATCAACGGCCAGAATTCAGAGCAATAATTGACAGATGCAATACAGTTTATTGAAAGATTGAATGGAGAATGGTAAAAACTATGACAATTTTGTCAAAAGTTATGATTTTTCTGCCAGGCTTGATTGGGGAAATGTATATCCCATCACCATGTGGTCAGTTGAAACCACTATTTTATGTCTTCAATTGCTTTGAAATTTTGGCAAAAAAATGGATTTGAAAGTTTGATTCATGATGAGGTGCATACATCAGTTTGCACAGCCCAGAGTAGTATTCATTGAATCCTATCCAACAGTCCTGAGTATTCTCTTTTACGTAGGCGTTTTGCTGAGCACAGTGCAATTCATCAGTAGCACTTGTTCTGCTTTGCACTGGACTCTTCAAAACGACCCAATGCAAGTGTACACCCCAGGAGCACTGCTTGTCGGTTTCAAATAAAATCACGTAAAAAAGGAAGCAAGGCTAGTCTGACTTTCCTTGCTTCACTGGCTCAGGTGGACCCAGAATGCCCATGTACACCTACCCTTAAAAGATTCATTTGTCAGCCAATAAATGACAATGTTCAGTTAACCACTTCCGGGCAGCAATACGTATACTGTATTTTTCCGTGTATAAGACTATACTGTGACGGACTGAACCGTCACTGGTGCTGTTGGAGGAGCCTGGGGGCTAGCCTCCTTCCAACTGACTATGGACCCAGAACTATGGAGACCCCCCTCGGACCTCTTGGGGTTACAATGAACCATTCTACCAGGTTTATGTGTGGGGGGATGTACTGTACATGTTCCCTGGCATTACATTTGGATGGCCCTGTGTGTATTATAGGTACAGGCTGTGACTCCAGGAGCACTGAAGGGGGATAATTCTGGACATTGAACTGTTACAGTTTATTGGTCCCTTTGTTGTATTGTGTTGATGATGGGATTAGGATAGCTGATTCTAGGAGTAGCTGACTCCAGGTGTAGATGAGTAAATCACACTATGATACATTCAGGAGATAATCCCATCACATGTGTCTCCTCCCTCCCTATTCATTCATTAAGGCATCGGGGAGGGGGAGTGGATGTTTGCATGCTGTTCATGTTTGATTGCGTTATGTGTTTAGACTTCTTGGACTGTATATATACTGAGCTGGTCTTCAATAAAGCAGATCCCTGTTGGAACTTACATACAGCCTGCCTGGTGTTTGTTCTGAGCTGGATTCGAACGGCACATAGCTGTAGTTCCGATCCCGGATTATCTGACGATCGAAGGATCAGACGTTGCGGTCTGACATCTGATCCATTAGTAGCAGAGGAGTGCCGGGAGAGTGGAACCGAGCGAGCAGGGGCTCGTTACATTGGTGACAGCGGCGGGATCTGCTCTCCAGTTATTGGGACACTCCATACCACCACAGGGAATGACCAGCTATGCAGCCTGCAGGAGAGACACGCTGAAAGACCTACTTCAGAACCGAGGAGGGACCGCTGGGACAAAGAGCAAGGCCGCCCTGATCAGTGAGCTAGCCGACATGGATCAGAGGGATGGTGATGCTGGACCCCGGTCCGTTGAAGACTTGTTTCAGCAACGGATTCGACAGAGGTTGGCGTTATATGGTGCCAACCCATCAGAGACCGCCATACAGGATGCCATTAGAGGCATCCAGCAGCAGGATGAGCGACAAAAGAGAGCACTAGAGCGGCAACATGAGTGGAGAATGGCGCAATACTTATTCTTAAAAATATTTACTTAAAAATGGAGGGTCGTCTTCTACACGGGGGGCCGAGAGGAGAACCGCGGTTGCGAAACTGCCGATACCTCTGCAAACTAGCCACACGAGTGAAACTTCCGATTGCAGAGACAAGCTAACAGGTTTCCTCCAATCATGAGCCTTATGTACCTGATGTCAGCTGATGCTGCGGAGAGCGTGTAGCCAGTGCCCAGATGCAACAGGGAGCCCATAAAAATGTCAGAAAACAAAAAAAATACCGGTATATACCGGTACCAGTAAGCAGCTGTCTTACTCTGCAAAATTTTAACTGGATGTAATCAGTTATGCAAAAGAGCATGGAAAAAATTGATTCATTAATTTTGGGTAAGAAAAGTGGGGGGCGTCCTATACATGGGGGCCTCATATAGATGGAAAAATACGGTATATACGGTGGTCCGCAGAAATGGTTAAACCAAGAACATGGCTGCTGCTGCGGGGAGCCCGTGCAGGGCTCAGAACCAGCACGACGGGTCTCCCCGCAACGATCAGAGTGAGATTCAGCGGCTTACAGACGCTGATCTCTCCCCTGATCACTGGACCCGGAAGTGATGTGTATTACATCACTTCTGGTGTCACTATGTACATTCTCCGAATCTTAGAGCCAGGAGATCTCTGCTTCCTCAGCTTCTTTGGGGTCCCTAGGTGAGATCAGGGGTCTGAAAGACCGAAATACCCCTAATGCCTCCACAAAGAGGACCTGCCACACCCTATCTGCTATTACATAGGGGCTTGTTAGCCCCCTATCTCAGCGGTCACCAACCTTTCGGACCTCATGGACCACTAAATTCATAATTTTAAATCCCGCTGACCTCATATATAAATATATTATTATATGTGTGTGTGTGTATATATATATCCTGACACCGTACATGGCAGCATACAATGGGGTATGGCTCCGCCCCCAGCCCAATCACAGGACCAGTTATACTATAAATTAAAGCCCGCCTATGCAGGAGTGGCAGTGCAGGTGGAGGGCCCGGGGACCACCAAAATTTTCTCAGGGACCACCAGTTGGACACCGCTGCCATATCTGATAGCAAAAAGGTTAGTGTAAAAAAAAGTGTTTACAAAATAAAAAAAAATTAAAGTAACATATAAGAAAATTAAAAAAATGCAAAAAACCTTTTTTTAAAGTCCCCTGCACGCACATACATATGCAAACACACATCAGTGCACCTACAAAAATTGTGCTACACATGTTACATATCGCCGGGAACATGGAAGCGAGAGCAATATTTTTAGGGCCATCAATCACTGTTAGCACTAAACTGATGAGCAGTAAAAGCTTTTAAAGTGTCCCCTAGGCGAAATGTTGGATATTGAAGTGTTTTGCAGCTTCACGGGCGAATGCAATTTAAAAGCTTGACATGTTTGGTATCTATTTACCCGACATGACCCCATCTTTTATATTTTACATAAAATTGTATATTATATTATGTTTCTGTGCACTAAATTTCATTTTAGTGTATTTTATCCTAAATTACTGGTTTGATAAACATTTGCGCAAATACCGTGAGACATAAAAAAATTGCAACTAGCATTTTTTTATTCTACAGGGCCTCTGCTTTCAGAAAATATATCATTGTTTGGGGTCTGAAGCTGTTTTCTAGGCAAAAATTTATATTTTATTGTGTGTGTGCAAATAGTAAGAAATTGCTCCAGACTTCAAGTGATTAATGTACACCTTCCATGAGAGAAGTAAGAGGGCTCCCAATGCTGCCCTCTTTCTGAAAATTAAAGTTGCCTGCTGAGTCTGGTTTCAGTACATTTGGGCACAGATGTACAACATGCGTCCTGCAAATGATGGAAAGAAATGTGTCAGAATTCCTTATTTCTATACCTTTTTTAGGTCAATGAGTCAGAAAAAATTGACGCCAAATCATCAGCATGACGGCAAAGCCACAAACATTCTTAAAAGAATGAGTTTAGCAATGGCAGACTTCATAATTCTCTCATGACAGTTGTACTTTAGGGATTAGTCCTAATTTGCCAAAAAGACTACTCCTATTTGGTAAGCACATGACACCACTAACCAATTTCTATTTGGTTCTTCATCATTTGCATGATAACTACGTATGCAGTCAATGTCAAAATGTATTCCCCCCCTATAGGTTTAGCAAGAGCATGGAATGACCACATCAAACTGATTTTCCTCTATGCATTTTTGGTCAGATAAGGACACACAAAGACAGCCACATTTTTATGTATGGTTTTTATGTATGATCATCTACTTTTCATCAATTGAATACTTACATATTGTTGACTTTCAAAAACAAGGTCTGCATGAATGTGGTGTGACCATACTGCTAGTAGTCATTAACAGTACCATTCATGCCACAGTGCCACCAACAAAGGCAGCATCTTACCTTACCTTACCTTCTGCCTGTTCGGTACATGACATTTTTACACCAGGTGACCCAGAGTTGCTTGAAATTGAATTTGGAAGCTTAATATGGCACATTAGCCATTCATTGTTTTCACTTGTTGCTTTGGGTTGTGCTTCCTTAAGCCGTGTGTGCTCTGTTAACAAAGGCTTATATATTGTCAGGCTTTCTACGGCATGCTGTTCCTGTGTATTCTAGTCACTTAACAATTTTTCCTAAAATTTCAAATCGCTAAGGTTATCAGGCATGCATGAAGCAAGAGCAAACCTTTCCACTCCACCTGTTTGCTAACAATACAATTATTTTGATCGGGTCTGCAGTCCAAATAAGCATATCAAATTTATTCATAGATGTTCTGATTTCTGAAACAGGATTTCTTTCACAGCTGGGATGAGCAAATCAGAGCTCCATTGTCCACCGAATCACATTAAGGGAAAACTAATATGAAAGCCGATATTGCTGATACAGCTCCTAAATCAGGGCCATTGTGGAATGTCTTGATTCCTGGGTTCAAAACCAGAATGAAAGTGTCTGGAAGAAAGGTTTAACTGTTTAATCCCTGGACGCTCTGAGGTGCCCACATTCAATGTGAATGTTTTCCACTCCAATGAAGTTCAGCTTCAATAAATCTTTAAGAAGTATTACAGCTTTTGTAGAATTACTGAGCTCTATACATTTATTATACCGTGACTTTACTGTGATTACATCTATTTCCATTTTTCCATTTTTAAATTTAATTTATCTACCTTTAGTGGGAAATACATTCTCAGTTCAAATGCAGAAAGGAATTCAACAGTTGGCTGGAATGTATTGCATTACATGATCTGAGTTGCTCAAAAATATAGTTTTAGGCATGTGTCTTCTTGTATTTTCTTTTATCAATGTGATGTTTCCTCTTATATTCGAATATAACATTAAACACTAGACCTCAAGCCCACCATATTTTAAATGTAACTTCTGAATTAAAAGCATTCTGAGGAAATAATCTAAAAAAAATATCATCTTTTTCCCTGTTGCCTGTTGTCCAAATGTTTTATGACAAGGTCCTCCTTTGCTGCATACCTTTCTCTGTTTCAAGGAATTGATGTAGGTCTTACCATGCTCTTTTTTAAACTGAGTGAAGCATTGGGGGTTTTGCCTCCATTATTACCATATTGTGACAGGACTTTCAAGTGTTCAACTACTTAAATTAATACAAATGCAGCTAACACTTGGCTTCTTTTGATGGTGGGGAGATGAAATACAAGGTCATGTATTATACAACTTTTTGGTGAATAACATTTATTTTTGTATGGCAGTGTGTTTAGCATACACTTTGCTAGGGATGAGTGTGCAAAGTGTATTATGAATCAGCTAACAAATGTGGCAACATCTTGCATCTCCATCCCCCTCAAGCTTTTATTCCTTTTAGTTCTAAACCAAACTCTTCTAAGGTTCACAACACGGCGGGTATAGCTCACAAATTTCTCAGATATTACTCAGCTCCTTACAAACTTCCTGCCTCTTCCCTGTCAAGAGATTCCTGTGAATTAATGGAGGAATATATTAATTGTACAGCCCTCCCTCCTTTTGATCCTTCTGTTTGCGTTGCTTTAGATGCTCCCTTTTCCATTTAGGAAAATGAGACGTCCGTCCGATCCCTTAAATCTGGTAAATGCCTTGGCCCTGGGCGGTTACAATCTTCGTTTTCTTAGAAACATTTGCCACTTTTCTCACACTTATCCTGACACAAGCATTTAATTCTGTGGTCGACACCCATCCCTTTCCAACCTCTATGTTGCTGGCTAATATCTCCGTTATTCCCAAACCGGGTAAGGATCCCTCTATTTGTAGTAACTATAGGCCAATCTCTTTACTCAATGTCAACCTTAAGCTTTTTTCTAAAATGATTGTGATTGTCTCTCCAACTCTCTACCTATCATAATCCACAATAAACAAATGGGTTTTGTCCCTGGCCGTGAAGCCAGGGACAACACCACACAGCTGATCCTCCCAATCTCCCATGCTTATAGACACAAACTGAAGGCTTGTCTTCTATCAATAGATGCCGAAAAGGCTTTTGATAGTCAACTGGCACTTTCTCCGTCTGGCCTTGCTTTAGCTTGGCCTGGTTCCGAACCTTCTCATGAAAATTATATCTTTACACTCCTCTCATACAGCTAAAAGTTTAGTCAATGGTTTGCACTCTGAATCTTTTTCTATCGTGAATGGTACCAGGCAGGGATGACCCCTCTCCCTTTTCTTTGTAATCATTATGGAACATTTGTTGCAAGCCATATGGGCCTTTCCATACATTCATGGAATCCAAACGTCCTCCTTTTATCATAAAATGTCCCTAAATGCAGTCGGCTTACTTCTATATCTCCATATTAATATTCCCGCATTATTGTCAGAATTTAAACGTTTTGGCATGTATAGTAATTTCAAAGTCAATGGGGGTGATTTACTAACCTAAACACACACACTCACCAGGTGCGTATGCATTTTTACACAGCAAAACGTATTTATCAACCAAACACAAGAAAAGTGTCACATTTTCACATTTTATGTATTTACGTACGTGCGCGTCATGTAGCATGCGCCATAGGCTACACGCCGCTCTAATAGCGGCATGCAAGTCTCTAAAAGCATATTTCCACTAATGCCATATATGGAAAAATCATGCACATGATGCATATATAATGCTGCTTCACAGTTTAGACAAAAATGGTTAGCTCATGCATTTACATTCCTGCATTCATCAACGCAAGCAACACAATTTAGAGCTAATTTACACCAATTCGTGCAGGGCTTTGCACAACACACCTGCTGGGTGTGTACACACTACAAAGGTGTCTAGATTCCACCAATAGATCATGCTGGGAGGGAACACACTACAGAGGTGTATACTTGTTCGTGGTGTGTTTATAAGGTTAGTAAATCAACCCCCATGTGTCTAAATTCATTGCGCTAAACCTATCTTCATCTCCTTTCACCCTTGCTTTATTGAACCAGAACTTTCCTTTCCAATGGAGCTCTAAATCCCTCACGTATTTCAGGGCTATCATTCCTTCCAATTCATCTGACCTTTTTCCCTCTAAATTACTCCCCCCTACTTCGCACCATTAGAAAAGATCTTGACAATATTTCTTGGTTTGGGAAAATCAATGTGTTCAAAATGGAAATCCTTCCCAAATTATTACGGTATATATTTTCTAAACCATTCCTATTATTCCTCCCAAACGTTTCTTCTGTAGTTTACAATCTTTTGCTATTAAATTTATATGGCATAATTGCTATTCCTGTTTTTGATATAAGACCATATGTAGACACAAGATTGAAAGTGATATGGGCATGCCTGACTTTGAGACATACCATAATGCTGTGATGCTAGCCCTTATGTTTGACTGGCTCCCTTTTTAAAGGTGTCTGCTATGGTAGAACAAGATCTTTGTCCAATTTATCTTAGGGCACTCCCATAGTCCTCCCCTCTCACAATAGCTACATTACTGGTCTGGTATTCCTTATATGATGTTCATGGGCTTTCCACCTTACCCAGCCTGTTATCTCCGTTATTTGACAATCCATCCCTACCCCTGTGTATTGACATTTTTTTTTTATAGAAGGTTATGATCGGATTGACTGGCCTCAGTCAAGGAATTTTATATATTCTTCTACTGGACAATTTGTTACTTCTGCTAAACCATTAGTTAATAATACTGATAATTGGCTATTAGATCTTCAACTTTCCCGTTTTTGTAAAACCCTTCATGGTTCTGGACAAATACACAGGGCCTTGACCTCCTTTGAATGATTACTAACCCTCTCGGAACCCCCACGCCATGCGTTGTCTCTGATGTATGGGATGTTACAGGCTAAACTACATAATCAGTCACCTGCCTTTATGGCTTTGTGGCATACTGACTTGACTAGAGACCTAACAGAAGGTTAGGACTGGGATACCATTTTTTATTTTACACATAAATATTCTATCTCCAGCTATGCCCAGGAGAAGAATTTGAGGATCTTTACTAGATGGTATAGAGATCCAGTGTCTATCCACTATATGTTACCGAGCTCTCCGGACACGTGCGGGAGATGCAAAGCATCTAGAGGCACATATTTACATATTTTGTGGGAATGCCCTCTGATCACCCCTTATTGGAGAAAGATTTTTGAGATTTATAATCACTTATATGATATTTTGATGGAGCCTTCTCCTGAAATCGCCCTTTTGTCTCTCTTACTGGGTACTCGGAAGAGTCATAAGCAGATTTTGTTGTGCCATTTTCTGGCTGCTGCCCGACAGATTATTCCAATCTTTTGGAAGAAAGCCATTACTCCCCTGTTGTCCATTTGGGTAAGTCATGTCAATGACGTTATGCGGATGGAGGAACCTTTAGCCTCAGATACTGGAACTTTTGACTATTTCTCAAACTTATGAAATATATGGATACACTTTTCAACCTTGGACGCACTAGGTAAGTTTCCGTCTTATGTTTTCGGATTTCTTTCTACTTTTTTTTTTGTCCACTTTTTGGACTTGGACTCCCTGGGTCACTCTTTTCTATTCATATCTTCTTGTTCTATTCCCCTTTTCTCTCAATTTCTTTTCCTTTGTTCTTATTTCCGTCTTTTGTTGACCTCCACGCCTTTTTTCTTTCCTTTTTCTTTTTTTCTTTCTTCACCTTTCTTCACAATAAACACCTTTTATGCACACCCATTGATGTTGATATGGGTATTTACTAGATTAGCCCTACTTTGAACCCTACTTTTCATAAGTGCTTTCTGCACTATAGTACATGTTGTATATCTTGATTTGTTTTCCAGAATTGTTGTTTTTTTAAATTGTGTTAACGCATTGTAGGCGTTATGTCTACCGTATGTTTTCTTGTCTTGAGTGAACCTCCTGCATACACGCTTTGTGCACTGTTTGTTCTTTTTTATTGATGTTAATAAACTAGATTCAACCATAACTACTGGAAGGGTGGAACAAAACAATCTACTGATAGAAGACGTAAATAAAAGTTCTTGTACTCAGAACTTTGAGGACAAATATTATCATGGTGCCTGCAGCTAGAAAGTTACATGTTGGTTTGTTTTAAGGCATTTTTTATTCATTGTTATCATCTGAAACTAGTTGAATGTCCACAGCCTGGGCATTGTCCTCCTTGAAAGGACACCTAGACTGAAGGACTGTACAGGCTACTACGGCTGATCCTAAAAATACTACTTGATCAGCTGTCATGCTCAGATACAGTATGTGGAAGCAGATCAGGAGTTCTGACTTCACTCTGACTTTTCAATCTGCATGCTTGTTTCAGGTCAGCTTTTCATAGCATTTCAGAGGTTAATGAAGTATAACTTACTAGTATAAAATTCATAGTCTCATGTAAGACCAAAAGGTATTTCTGTTTTGTTTTACCTTAACCAATGTCAGAGGCTAGTGGAAGTGTTGATATAGTAATATATGCATTGCATGCATGTAAATGTCTATCATTGTCATTCAGTTGCGCTGAGAAATTATTCTAATTTGTTTGTGACAAATGCAGAGGACTCCATTTTCAGTGTGGGAGAATGACAAAAAAGTTTTAGGAGAGGATTTTAAATATTCTTGTTTTTTTGCTATTTAAATTGTCACCTTTGCCAATTCACAGTATCAAACTTTTCGCCAGTATTTTGCTTTTGGCTATTTTGCATTTTTTAATTTTTATTTGCCTGAAGCACGTACATGGTGGGACATTTTGGACTACTAGAGGAGTCTGCACTGAGATCTAGGTAAAAGTATGTGTACAAAAATAACAGGCCCATACAAAAAGAAACAGCATTCAAAGCTTACTTTTGTTTGTATGTCATTATTGTTCAATGATGGAGATGACCTGATGTTCCCAAACCATTGAAAGTAGATTTACTTAAGCCTTGCATCAGTAATCGGTTATGGCACCCAGTGAAAGGTGAGCTCTGGATTATGTTTGGTCGTTGGACCACTTCTGGACCACCTTAGATATTGATGCTATATTCTATTCTAGGGTGAAATGCTTGTTTCTAAAGAATTCATAAATAGGGGCCCACTGCTATATTAGCATTATTACCGATAGGAACCAGGTGTTGAATTGGGAGTATTCCCTCCTTTGAACCTTAAAGATTTTCTTGCCGTAGATTGTGTGGGGTCCATAGGATGAATGAATGTATGAGTGCTATGAACAACGTTGTTCTTTTACGAAACTATTGAGAAGCGGTGTTATTGGGTGCGGTAAATTGATGTTTCTGTATCATAATAAAGTTTATACTTTTATAAGAAATTACTGGTCTCTGTCTATTCAGTAACCACTTCTCACAGCGCTTCCTACTTGGAACACTGTTACCTCCTTTTTTTGCCCACTGCTATATCTTTACAGTCACTGCTAGGAGCAAAATGCATTCTTGCACCCATTATCGCTGTCCATTTTCTCCATTTCCCTCTCCTTACTTATGGCAGCGCTTTCCTTCTCATGACAAGTAACACCATGATCCCCCAGTCATACCACTCACCCCATTATTTACAGGACTACTGACTTCTGCTCTCTTTCTCCCTGTTGCTCTTTTGCTCTTCTCCTATCCTATTCTGCTTTATTGCTTTATTTAGAGACGAGTTAACCGTATCTACCCTTTTTGATTTAGCTTCTCAAACAGCTACCCTGCTCTGGACCTACTTATTAAGCGCATACCCTTTGCTTAAGTGTGCTCTGCTACTTCAGGAGGTCTGCATACTCACAGCCCTCTTTTAATGGGAGTAACTAGTATCTTATGTCACCCTTAGTGGAGTGGCTCTTTAAATTTAGTGTTGCCGGAACTGTAATCAATTGGCCGATTTGTAGTCTGTTATCATTTATTCATTCCTAGGTGTTCTGCTATTATCTGAACCTACCTGTAGTGGAGTTTTACCCTGCCACAGAGTGGGTCAGCCAAAGGGACAAAATTAGCAGTACCTATGTTCTTCAGCCAATCACGAAGAGTTTCATGGTGAATGGTGTATGCTGGGGAAGTGCTTAAATACTCTCTGGAACTGTCTGGGATGGAGAACCAGAAGAGCCCCTATATGCTGGAGGTGCCAGAAAGGTCAGGATGGCATGGACCTCAGGAACAAGTCTGGTGTCTCTCCCAGGGAAGATCTCAGGTAGATCCTCTATCTGGTTGTGGTTGTATCACACAGTGTCATCCTCTGCTCAAGTAAAGTATTTCTGAACTGTGGAATCTGGAAGGGATTGGTGAGTCTGGAGTCTATTTTGTCCATGGATGTCTCTAGCTCTATATCCTCTCTCCCAGTTTTGGCTGTCCTACAATAATGTATCTAAAAAGTACTTAAAGTCACTGGTGCCCAATTCACTGTTCACATTCCACAATCCAGCTAAGGATCCATCCCATAGAGTGAAATGTCAGCCCTCCCTACCTCTGGGGTTCACCACCTACCTTTGGGGGTCAGGGGGGCGCTACACTTGGTTGGGGTAGGGGAGGCAGAATTGTAGAGCTTTGCTTTGGATCTTTGAAAACATAAACAATTCTTGCAATCATATCTTACTCAGTTTGGTTGCCACACAACATATTCTTACACACTATTCAATCAAATGCATGACTTTAGGCAATCAACACATTTTACATGATGGATTTAATTTAAAAGCCACACTTCCATAATCTTCAAAAGCCGGGCCATTTTTTAATGTGCCCTTTAGTACTCAAACCAATTAGAAAGCAATATTCCTATTCCCAAGATGAGAAATGCATTTCCTCCTGTAGAATATAAAGGTTAACTTCTGCTTCAGAACATTCACAAATATACCCTATCCTTCCCTCTTGGGATATTTGATCTAAATTGAGCTATTTTTTTCTGTCTTTTCTTGTGAAACACAATAACTATTAATACACTGGAATAGCGTAATATGTCTATTGGTCTGAAGCGAAGAGGCTTTTATAGATAATGGAATTCCCGATAATAAAACATTACCTTCTACAAGCACATGTGCATACATCGCTGTTCTAACTGCTCATGCATGTAGCAAAACGATTGAGCATCCATCTAGATTGGCTAGAGGAGTGACTAGCCACAGAATAATATGCCTGTAGCGCTATGTGAATAAAAGGCTCCAATTATACATTCTGAACACTTCATTTTTTTTCTCTAGCAGACCTAGGCAGGTGTCAATAATGCATAGATTTACATTGTTTGGCTCCTTTTTGTCTACCGAGTGATCAACAAAGCATACTTTTAACAAATGCAAGAAAAACAATACAATATTTTATGGAGCAGTTTGTTCTACCCAGAACCTCTTGAGGCTCCAAGTGCTGGCACTGCGTTGCTGATCCAGATGTGATTGAGAAAAGTTGGACTTGTACGGTTAAAATTAAAGTTGAGTTTTTAACAAATTAATTCAGCGTATAAGAGCGCCAGTCCAGAACCAGTACAAATGCTGAAAAAGGCTATTCAGGTTGCCCCCGCATATTAAAAATAGCTTACATAGACATTTAGTACAGAGCATGGAACATCACAGATTAGTTTGCCTTAATACTATGTGACACTGATAAATATTTCCTTCTTTCACTGGCTGTTGCATAGTCAGTTTTTTTGTCCCTTCTGCCACAGATAATCTCCTTTGTTGAGCTTGCTCATATTAATGTTCATCTGCTGCTATGCGTCTCATTGCATTTGTTTCTGTGGTGCTTACATTTAGTATACTGTTTATCTGGCAGTTTTCCGTGAAGAAAGGTCTCTCTGATTACATGCACAACTCATGTCTGACATACAATGTATATACATGCAGAGGTTTTAGTTCTGTGCTTCATAAAAGGTGATTTTGGCTTGTTGGAAGAGGACTACATTTTTAGCTAAGAAGCATGTTTATGTACACAGTGGCAGCATATGGCTGGTTAATAGTGGTGAGTCTCTTATCAAATACAAGGTGGTAAATGTACATGGATTTAGTACTTTAAGGTGGCTTTGCTCAAGGCTATATTCAGATGTCATGCCATTTACCTCTACCGTGCTGCTTATGACCTGGCCCACAAGTCTTGCAGTTGCACAGGCTCAGCTCTTGTACTGAAATGCTTACTCTGGTTTCACTTTATGGTGTGAACTTCTCTCAGTGTACATTAGAAGCTGCACTAAGTCAGATAAAACCTGCCTCATTTACTGGCTGGAGGTTGTTTGGCATCATCTAACCCTTTCCTCCATATTACCGCCACCGGCCCACCCCTTTTATTCATTGGATTTCAGCTCATTTAATAAAGGAGGCTCAGCAACACATGTGGGCTTTACAGAGGGTGGTCTAGATGCAAATGAGGTCTGCCTAGAAACACTCACTCCTAAAAAAAGACAACCACCCATAAAGGGATTTAGATATTTGCATAGCTCCTCCCAAGAGTCAGCCCACTGCTTGTATCAGGGCTGAGGACTCTTGAGAGGAGTTATAAGGCAGGGTACTGTAGTGTTTTCAGGAAGCTATGAAGCCCTTCCCACCAGTTGTAATCTGCCTGCATTGTAGAGAACAGTGATATCACTTGGTCTAAAAGAAGCAATGCTATAGGAGTTTGACCTGTTCCCCCTGTGCTTGCATGGGTTTCCTCCGAGTACTCCAGTTTCCTCCCCCACTCCAAAGACATGCTGGAAAGTAAATTGGATTGGCTCCTATTTAATATGGCCCAGTATGTGTGTGAATGCATGTATGTGAGCTAGGGACATTAGATTGTAAACTTCTTGAGGACAGGGACTGATGTGAATGTGCACTGCTCCAAGCTTGCTTCCGTGATAGACTATAGCAGTGATGGCGTACCTTTTTGAACCCGAGTGCCCAAACTGCGACGCAAAATCAATTTATTTATCTCAAAGTGCCAGCGCTGAAAATAAGTTTGGTATCGCAGTTTGGGCGCTCGGGTTTAAGAAACGTTCAACATCACTGCCTAACGGCCTTGTACAGCTCTCACGGGGGACCTGAACGTCCCGGATCGCCTCTGTAGTCCGGCCGGTCACAATCAGGCAGCGGCGGTGACCTCTAAACAGGCAGAGAAACAAAATAAAAACCGAATGATCTACAAGCTGCTGAAACTCAGGCTAACGAGCCTCAATGGTTAATAGGTCAGTAGCACAGCGCTATGAGTTTCCCGGTATTGCTCCTACCTTACACGGGAAACCCAGCCTTCACTGCTGCCTCGGCGCCCAATCTTCTCAGCTTCGCCGCTCGACTGGCCCCTTGGCGACGCCTCCTCCATCGCGTTCTCTGTCTTTGCCTCCTCGGTCTTCACAGGCCTATTCCAGCTCCCCCTGTCTCATGCCGCTCCGTCTCCTCACGTCCTCTCATCTCCGCCTCGATCTCACGCCGCTCAGTCCCCCGGCTCCTCCCGTCCTCTCAAATCTCCGCCCCCATCTCCCTCTGTCTCCACCCCCTGCCGCTCCGTCCCCCTTCTCCTCCTGCTCGTTTGCCTGCCGATTTCGCCCCGTCGGCTGCCTAATGTTTTGTGGCCCAAACCTGGGCTTGCGTGTCTGCAGAAAGGGCCTCGCGTGCCCTCCCTGGCACGCGTGCCATGGGTTCGCCACCACTGGACTATAGCTTCAATACAAATTAATAACTAAACATGAGATTGTAGTCCATCACAGGAGTGAACTTAGAGCGGTGACTACATTACAACACACACACAGGGACTATGGGGAACAAAAGTAGCCACCCTCCAGAAGGAAGGACAGTGTCAGCACCAAATGATTTGAGAATCTATAGCTGAGTGATACACAAATAAGATACATTTATGTTCATAGTTAAGGTATTTGAATGGATTTTTAGAGGTTTTACTCCTGAGTTTAGTGTCACTTTATAATCTATAGTATCACTAGATGTTTTAACCACTTTCCTACTGGCCATTGTAGAAAAACGATTAGTAGGTGGAGCTGTTATTCCAAGTGAACATTTTATATACAGCTTTTTTATATCCTTGTTTATATACAGGGGAGAGCATTGGCTGCAGGCACAAACTCAAACAGGCCGGCTTTGTGCCTTATGATCACAGCGATTGGTTATTATCAGTGGCGGAGCTAAGGAACAAAGGGCCCTGGTGCAAGATTTTTTTTGGGGCTCCCCCTCACCCCCAAAAAAACCCCACAAACACAGGGCTCTCCTTCCGCAGCGCTTGGCCGGCTGTCACTTTCTCTCCTCCCCGCTGGGAGACGGAGCAGCGTCCAGCGGGGAAGGAAAAAAGAAAGCATGAATGCACCGCTGTATCAGCAGAAAAATGGCACTTTCGGCACGGTAGTTGCGCCACTGGTCATTATATCATATCAAGCTATCTGAATGACAATGCTTGCCTTTCAAATGGACTTTTGCTTCATTTAAAAACCTGGTGTGCTGGTGACATCTTCTCTCTACTTTAGTCATCATATCAATCACTTGGCAAGTTTTACATTGCTAAGCCCTCCCCTTCCTCTTCAAATAGAGAAAGGTGGAGAATAGGAACTAATGAATGAATTAATCAATCATTCATGACTAGTTCCTGATGAAAACAAGCAGCAGCAGCAATAATAATAGTTGTAGGTAATGTTTAACCTTTTCAGCCCCCTGGTCTGTATGTGTCAGATCCATTCTGTCTTTGTTCTGTTTTTTTTCCCAAAAGTTATGTCAGTTTCATTCTGTCTTTGTTCTGTTTTTTTTTGTTTTTTAAGTTTTGGTCTTTTTTCTTTGGTGTATATAGTAAAAAAAAGTGGTTAATAAATATCTCGAAAATAAAGCTCTATCCGTCTCAAATGTCCTATAACATTCATTTGGGTACAGTGTTGCATGACCAAGTAAATATCAGCCAAACTATCTCAGCGCTGAAAACTGAAAAATAGCCTGGAAAGGAAGGGCTGTAACATATGGGTCCTGAAGTAGTTAAAATGATATCAGATTCTGTCACAAGGGAGGGTGACATCATCAGAGAGGGTGACATCAAAATGACTCACAATCACCCCCTCTGAAAAGTCAGGCACTCAGTCATGAACCCAGTGCCCGACAGCTAAACGAGAGAGGAGGGGACCCAGCGGCATGCTTTATCCTGCCAGATGAATGTCTCTTCCTCTCTCTGCTGGCTACATCAACAACCTCTCTCATCGCCAGCAGTTTAGTGCGTGCGACATCATGATAGAAAATAAACATATTTGTCTATAGTTTTCCTCTTGTTGCCTTTAAAATATATAGAAAATGTCAAAACTGTTGGGAGTTAATACCACTAAAAGAAAACCTTGTTTATCACCTAAAATGCATTATATACATCACTTTCGTATTATATGTAATGACAAATGAATTGCTGAATTAAATTGGTCTTGCCTGAAATATATGTAGCGATCACCCCCGAAGGAGCCGCTGAATATTGAAATAGGTTCTCCTACCTGTTGGTTCCAGCTACCGGTCCCCTTTGATCAGCAACAGCACACCGACACTCACGGACAGAACGGCTCGAGTCTTAGGGTCTTTTTAGGGTATTTATTTGCAACATCAATAGGAGAGAGAGGGTTTAGGATCTGTAGGATGCCATTTGGAAATACTTCTGAGGACAGCTTTCTCCCCTAGCAACCGCTAAGGCCGAAATCACTGCGATCTGGTCCCAGGGACCAATAGTAGTAGTAGTAGTAGTACTGTGAACAGATACCTGGAATAGGGTGTGGGATCTCCCTTGTGGGTCCCAGACGGACGCTCGCACCAGCTCCTCTGCGGTACCCCTCAACAAGCGGACTCCTCCCCGACCCAGCTTCCATCAGGTATTTTCCTCTTTAGGATCAGGAACTTCTGTGCCCTCAGCATCTGCAACTGCCAAGGAGCACTCCAGTTAAATGAGAGTATCTTCTTAGAACAAGGCACCCAACACCTGCCACGTGTATGGGCCCAGTGAAGTATCAGTGTATCCTTAGGCCTCCAGGCCCCTCAGCACCTGCCATGTGCTGAGGCCCAGGCCATTTGCTCTGCATCACACACAGTCCTCCTAGGGCAAGGCCCCTAGGGGGAAGAGAGCTCTCCACAATGTCCCCAGACCTTTTATTACCTGCCCTCAACCATGCCTCTGAGTCATCCTACTCAGGGATTGGCTAGGGCCAGGTGCATAGTCATAACCTGAGGGTGGATCCTCCCTCACTGTATGCCAAGGCTCCCTTTTCCTCAGCAACAGGAGGAGCAACATTGCTTAGAGAGTCCATATTGACATGATACCGTACCATTGTTTGAAATGCAACAGCATATTGAGGTGTAATTATGTATTTTGAGCAGTCTTTGCTAGTCTATGCTAGTTTGCTTCTTGCATGACTATCTCTATGGTATACAGGAAGTTCTCTCTGTATGATGTACAATGCTGTATTCTGATATAATGTTTTTCTAAGCAAGTAAAAGATGCTTCATCTAAACACATAACCAACAAGCATCACACAGTTGTTGTAGATTTGTCGGCTGCACATCCATGATGCGAATCTCCCATTCCACCACATCCCAAAAGTGCTCTATTAAGGTGGCCATACACTGTACAACCATCGCAAGACTTTAGTTTTGTGATGGTTGTAAAGTGAATAAAAAAACGTCTTGGACAGTCAGATCGCACTCTCGATCATCGCAAGCCCGCCCCCCTGAGGGGCGGGCTTCCGATGACCGCAATGCTGAACGGGCAGTGTGCGCGTGCGCACACCGGCCCGTTCGGCATTTGTCTCATTGAGATCTGGCGACTGTGGAGGCCCTTTAGGTACACTGAACTTATTATCATGTTCAAGAAACCAGTTTGAGATGATTTTAGCTTTGTGACATGGTGCATTATCCTGCTGGAAGTAATCGTCAGAAGATGGGTACACTGTAGTCAGTGGCGTAACAATCGCCATAGCGACCCAGGCGGCCGCTATGGGGCCCGGGGACAGGAGGGCCCGGCCAGGGCATCCCTCTGATGCCGTGTGGGCTGCCTGGGTCGCTATGGCATGTCGGGGTGCTGGCTGTCAGTGACATGTTCAGTGACAGAGAGAGAATGTTCCCCCTCACAGTCGCTGCGGAGCTCTGTCAGTCACAGCCTGCAGAATGGGCAGAAGAGGCCGGTTACACCGGCGTTTGCAGTAAAGAAGGAGGGCCCACCTAACAGCAACCCCGCCTCCTCTCACATCTCTCACGCCGGAAAGTGTTCGCTCACTTCCCGATCTACTGAGCCGACCTGTGACAGTTTGATAGTGAAAATCACTCACCTCATACTTCTCTTTTAACTACAAATTGCTGAAGGAGAGCGATTTGTAGCTGAGCACACCCACCCATTGCTGTAGCACTAGATTAAATCTGACCTCCTGAACAAACAAACATTGTCTAAATACTAGAGCAATGCTGCTGCCAGACTCAACCGCTCAGTGTCTGCAACTCCTCTCTGGCAATCCCTCCAGTAGCTGCTGATCGCACAACAAATACTAACAACAACATACAAAGCCACCCACAACTCTTCCCCCATCTACATCAACAACCACATATCAAAATAGCACCGAAACCCTACTCTTCACTCCTCCCTTCTATCTATCCCCCTCATCACGTACGATGTTCGGCGGGTGTGTAGCATGTTCGTAAGATAAAAGCCAGATGGGCCGATGTGCGCAAGCGCACACTGCCCGTTCGGCATTGCGGTCATTGGAAGCCCGCCCCTCAGGGGGGCGCGGCTTGCGATCATCGCAAGTACGATCTGCCTGTCCAAGATAGGCAGATCGTACGTTTTTTTAAGTACCTTAAGTACCTTACCTTATGGTTGTAAGGTGTGTGCCCAGCATATGTCAGCCTGCTTTCTGACTGCTGAGTATCTTTCCAGAGTTTGTGTACTAATCCAGTGAAGGTAAAGAATGACAATGGGAATAGACACACAAGCAACATTAAGAGTACATCACAGACAGGCGTGCTGCATGAGAGTGTTAAAGTGATATTAAAGTCAAAAAGTTTTTTTAACTATTTAAAATGCTGATTAAATTGCTTAAAATGAATGCTGCTTCTTGATGTTTAAAGGTTTTATTTTCCTGCAGGATCAGCTGGTCCCCTGAGCACTGGTCCTGATATCCTGTTTTAGGGTGGGCTCCTTTCCCTTGCAGGGTCCTATGGAGCCCCCCTTGTGTGTGCTAGTAAGCTGTGTGTGTCTCCACAAACACAGACACTCCCCTCGTCCTTGCTCCCCTCTCTTCCTTCTTTCTAACTTCTCCATCCTCCAAGCTAGTAGATGTACAGCTACTGGAGACTTTGCTCTCCCTTGTGATCTTGTACAGGACAGGAAGTTTAGGGAAGCCAAGATGAGAGAGTCAGCTGTTCTGAAACATAATGACTTTACGTGTTTGGGCAGAAATGTAAAGAAATAGTTTCCTGGGCATTGTATATTTGCTTGATATGGATTCATTATTGGAAAAAAGATTGAGAGTTTAATACTATTTTCAGTTGTTTGTTTGTTTGTGGGAAGCTTCTAGTACTGCTAACAGGGAACCTACACACTGTTCTGCAAAGGACGGCTGGAAATGGGAAGGATGAGGAAAAGCAGAAAGGGAGGAGGGTGTTTTCTTACTGAAGGTGTAAGGCTGAAAGGTTGCAAGATGCCTCTGGTACTTGACAGGAAACAGTGTTTTTCTCATACAGGAAATATATAAGAAGGATAGCTCTGTGTACTAAAGGGGCCAACTCACAGCTGCAAAGAGCACTGGGATGTGAGGTGTATGTAGGGGCTGGAAATAGAGGAAAGAACAATGAGTGTGCCGGAGGTGGGATCCCAGTGGACTGGAAGCAGAATCCCCCATGTAAAAGTAGCAGTGAGTTTTACCACTATACATAATGGAATATAAAATAGGATGAAATGACACCTGCATTTTTAATCATATTGAAAATTAGTTTTGAAAGAAGAGAAGTTTTAGGCTACATTGACACCTACACTGTACGTGCAATTTGGTATTCCTGCATCAGGAACTTGCGATTTCCTGCAGCAGGAATCCCAAATCTGCTGTTTACAAGCAGCAGCTGTCACCCGTTTAAGTTAATGATCAGGTGACAGAGGCTGAATTTGAAAGTGGCAGAATGCTGGCACACCTTATGTAATTGTATTTGATGTGATTACATGCAGTTAGGAATCAATCACTATCCCTGGATACACGATTGACGCGTCCAGGGATTGCAGATTTGGGATTTCTGATGCAGGAATTCCAAATTGAACCTAAAGTGTAGGTGTGAATGATGCCTTAAACCTTCCCCATTCTATTCAAAGCAAGTAGAAACTATACACTGATGTTCGGCTTTCAGGTTTATGTAAACTCAATCACAAACATATCACATGAGCTTTAACATTATTGATGTTAATGTAATTTTAAAAGTAATTTTCAGTATTTTAAAATCTGCAATTTTCATATAAATTATACCTGCCATGAAGGTCCTTGTTCCTTGGCACTCCCTGTTATGGGGTGACTTTGCCCTGTCCCTGTCTTTAGGTGTTTTTCCTGTGCTATCACCCTGTCACCTGGGTTTCTGATATAAGTGACAATTTCAACACATATGCAGACATGGTTCACTATTGTCACCATCAGAAAAACACAAGAAAGAGCGCTACTACCTGATATTGAATGGCATCTATACAATCACCATCAGGAAAGTCGCCCTCAGAAATGGCAGGCAGTCATTGCTGAAGTGCATACATGAGGTCAGGAAGTGGTGCAAAAGGCTGCAGAAGATCAGCAGCATGGAGATACAGCAACAGATGAAAACAGGTATGTTTAAAAAAATCAAATGGTGATTGTTTCTAATGCACAGTGCTTTATTATTCAGTTCAGGTTTACATCTCCATTAACATCCCATCAGAATTTTTAGGCAGGTTTTTAGGCAAGTCAAAATAAAAGATTGGTGCTGCAAGTGCTGTCATCTGTTTAGGTTGGGGTGTCGGGGTGTGTATGTATACGGGGTGATCTGAAGATCTACAAATTAAGATCTTATTGAATGAATATCTCACAAACCCAGTGTGGTGTTATCATATGAAGCATCTTGTAATCAAAGTGTAAATAAAAGATTGCATCGCGGTTAACATTATTGGCTAAAAAAAAATAAGGAACCCTGCCAGGAGGCAAAGACTTTTAAAAGTAATGTATGTGACTCTGTCAAGGTAATAACCCAAGGAATATTGATTTTAGTCACTGACCTTCAAAAGCATGTTGGAAGATTTAGACTCTATTTATTTTTTAAAGAAAAAATATTAATGATAAATAATTACTATATTTATTTCAAGGAGTTAAATATGTTCTTGGCTAAATGCAAGTAACATAACAAACTGGGTTCATGTCCTTTAATTTTAATGCCTTCTAATTTACAGAACTAGACGCTTTGGGACACTGAGCCTGTTATCGGGTCACTTTGATCCTTGAATGCAGTGAGGCATACTCAGCATAATGTCATTTACGTCTGTAACAGAAAAAAATTATCCAATTACTTTGCTGAGCTTCATAACATCTGCTAATCAGATGGAAAAGACAGCAACAACAACAACAACAAAAAAAGTCAAAGTCACTAATAAAGTGTGTGCCATATGACATATGTCCTCGCTGGATAAATGAGATTTATGGACATAAATTAGCATAAAACAATTAAGCACGCCTTGTTAAGAAAAAAAAATACTGCATTTAGTTCACAAATAAACAAAATAAAATCACAGAAAGCTGTCAGTCTCGGTTGTAAAATAGAAATATATATAGAAGTGCAAGTGAAAGGTTCTTACACCCCCAACCATATAATACTTTAGATCAGTGGTTCTCAACTTATATAACCTCAGGACCCACATTTGTCTTTGGTCTTTAATTCGCAACCCAAGTCGCAGCAGACTAGAACGCACAGCATTACTGTACCCCATGTTCCGGTGCAAGGGATCAAACTGTGGGTGGGAGGTGTGTTGGGGGTGCCAGAATGAACAGTAGGTGCAATTGCGTGGTAGTTTGCGATTAAAACACTGACAGACACACACAGCCACAATCCCCCAAATTTTTTAGGGAATCAGCATGGGCTGCTGTGCTGTGACGGAGCTCCATCCATATGTACATTGCTTGTACAGCTCCCTTGCATTCCCTGTAGAGGTGCCGGCAGCCAGAATGTGACATCACTCGATGGAGCTGTAAGCAATACACACAACCCACTAGTTGAGAACCAAGGCTTTAGATAACAAAGAATATAGAACTATTTGGCATCATTGGGCCTTTCACAACCAGCGGGGTTGTGATGTGAAGGGGGCTTCTGATGTGAAAAGGGGTCCTGATGTAATGAGGAGTGGAGAACCCCATTTTTTGTTTATGGTTTTGCATGGGGTCCCCTCTTAAAATCCATACCAGGGCATATCTCAGATAAAGGTCCAGTATGGATTTTGGAGGGTCTACATGCTTTTTTTTTACATTTTAGACTGGGGTGCCTAGAGAGTTTGCATTGTCACATGTGCCCAAGGCAGTGTCTGGTTTCCCATGGATTTTTTTTACAATAGTTTGCTTATTAGATCTATACATGGCCAGAATTGAAAAACAAGATTGGCCTCCCATGGTGAAGATGCATAGATGTGCTAGTCAGAATAATTGCCACTGCATTGCACTAACATGCATTACCACAGAGCACTGGTGTGAATGGCCCTAACTGAACCACACTTTGTGGTTGGGAGACATGCAAATGTTGCAATTTGTGCTGCTCACAGTTGAACATATTGGCATTAAAAAAATACAAATATTCAAAGAAATACCGTAGTCCAGTTAGAGTACCCATTCTACTACTTGTGTGTCTGACTGGCACAAAAGTATGTGTTATTTCCAATATTCTAGATCATGGGTGCCCTAGCCACCTGTTCTCTCTTTAGCCCCAAATCCAAAACTGTTGTTAAAATGGTAGATAACAGCAAATATTTGTCTCTTTAAATTAGCATTCAAGCTTGCTGTTGGACTAAAGCTGATAGAAATTACAACCCAATTGTGCATAACAAGTTGGTAAGATTACCAGTATAATGACTGGTTTGTGTGTGGAAGGATGCTGAAAACAAAAAAGCAATAGAAAGCTTTAATCCCTGAAACAATACAAAGTCTCAGATAAAAATGAAAAGCTGGTGTTGTTGTAGAATAAATGTTATTGGAATGTTCAGAATTCATAATGTTAGAAATTATCCAATTTTATATTTGTATTGCTAATTTAGAATGGTAATGTGTCTTTTTGATAGAAATCAGGAGAGGAGGGGAGGAGAGCGATGTGAGCGGCCGGCATGTCACAGGAGACCGCACCGCCTAGCTTAAATCAGGATGTATGGCGTAGGGGTGGAGACAGCTGTAAGCACTGCCACAGGAGGCTGAGCTCTCCTCCCGCACCGCTCTGCTCGACCTCATGTGACAGATCAGGAGGGAGAGTGGCGGTGTGGGGGCAGAGACAGCTGTCAGCTGTCACAGGAGGTTGAGACGTTGGTGGGGGAGGGGAGTCAGCTGCCAAATAGACCGATCTCAGCCTCCTATGACAGTGAATTATAATAATAATTATTATTATACAGTAAATTATAATTATTATTATAATACAGGTTTTATATAGCGTCAGCAGTTTGCACAGCACTTTACAATATAAGGATAACATTACAGTTGTTTTTGGAAACCATGGGGAAAGGTTAGAACTGTGTCTTGTTTTATGGCTGCTTGTGTCACTGTTGGAAAAATATTTCCCCTCACTTTCTGTCCCATTAACAGAGATCACAGAACAGAAAATGAGGAGAAATCCGAAATTTTACAGCAGTCACGAGAACAGAAAGTATGGGGAAATCTTCCAAAGAAGACAATCTGTTTCTTGTGACTTTTTTGTTTTGAGTCCAGGTGATAGAGAATGTGTTGATCTCCCTAATCTTTGGCCGAAAAATGACAACTGGGATTATTTTTTAATACTTTTACTGCCCTTCAAACCATTGTGAGAAAAGGTGTGCAAATATTACAGTCTAACTAAGCAGAAATCCTCCTTTGGTGGGTAATTTAGCTTCCCCTATTTTACTATGCACACTTTCTTTTCTAGACTCAAATATATACAAAACAATAGACTAGATTTGGAAACATTTCTTGGAAATAATTCCACAATGGAGCACTGACCTATTTAAAAATAATATGTAAAGCAAACTAAACTGTGTACACAAATAATCAGGTAGATAATGTACATAAGAATTAAAATGATGATATATAAATATACATGTAGCAAGCTGTTCATCTTTCTCTCAGACCGACAAGATCATTTCCATGAAATTCTCTGGAGAATTTCTTGTTCAATGAATCAACCAAATTATAATTGTCTACACATGTCATAGATAGTAGGGAGCCTTCTCTTCTCATTCATTCTCTGCTTCTTTTGCATGTATTGACCTAATTTTTGTACATCTGACAGAAGAACTGGCTCTTTATCATAAAAAGGAAGCTCAGTATGGGAGGCCACTTGATTTTTATTGTAATTGTTGTTGTTTTTTTAGCCAAAACCATTCTTAATGTAAAATCTGTTTTTTTGGGGCATTATTAAATTGTTACTTTTTCAGCTTGTTATGATTGCAAAATTATCTCACATGAATGGTTTCTTTTACCATATAATCAGAAAATTAAAAAATAAAGTTGTAAGATCAGCAGTGATGCAAACAATACACATTTATAGAAAAATTAACATTTCACAGCTGCCTACATGCCTATACACATACTGGTATACACTAGCAACGCAACTAAGTTAATCATCATTGGCAGCATTTGGACACTGTAACAATTCATGAACTGATAATAATTGTTTACATTCTTCCCCAAAAATGTGGTCAAAATCAGGAGACTTTAACAAATGCATTGGAATCAAGGGGAAGAACAAAATGATGGTGGTTTAGTGTGCAATTGGGTTTAAATGGCTCTTGGTGGTTAGGGACAGGGGCATCCCGAGGCTGGGTGACACCCGGAGCGGTAACCGAGTGTCACTCCGCCGAGACGTCACAAAAAAAACCCCGCCGAGACGTCACCGCACATGCATGTGACGTCACCACGTGCGTGCACGATGACGTCATCGCGCACGCGCGGCAGTATACTGGTACCTGCCGGTGGCCATCCTGGTGATGGACGCCGGCAGAGAGAGGAGGGGACAGTCACCCAGCGGGATAAGGTATGCCGCCGGGTCCCTTCCTCTCTCCTGATACTGTCGGGCGTTCAGTCCATGACCGAGCGCCCGACTTTTCAGAGGGGGTGACACCAAAATGACTGTCAGTCATTTTGGTGTCACCCCTCCAATGGTGTCACCTGGGTGCGGTGCCGCACCCCCCTTGTGACACCACTGGTTAGGGAAGCTTCTTTTAACTATCTTGGACATTTTCTTGTATAGAAAAGGTCCAAGTCTGTCATTATCTTTATTATTTTATATTTTTTTACATAAAGAAAACAACAGCAGGCAAAAAAAGTAAAATAAAGATTTAAGGGTCT
This sequence comes from Nanorana parkeri, assembly GCF_000935625.1. Taxonomy (NCBI): domain Eukaryota; kingdom Metazoa; phylum Chordata; class Amphibia; order Anura; family Dicroglossidae; genus Nanorana; species Nanorana parkeri. The sequence goes on from NW_017306543.1 coordinate 750,036, forward strand.
ATTCATAAAGCTAGCCGTAGGATCAACTGAAGCTTCAGTTGCGGGAGCCCTTTGGTTCAGTTGAACCGAAGGGCTGCTGTACGGGCTATTCACTAGCCCGTACAGCTCCCAAAGGCGACCAAATTGTTTTGTTTTTTCCTCATAATTTTTTTTCTTTTTTTTTAAATCTTTCTTTTTTTAATGTATTATTTATTTAAATTTTTAGACATTTTTTTCCAACTTCTCAACTTTTTTCACTATTTGCTATTCTACTCGGTACCATGGAGGTATTGAGCAGAATAGCCGAGCTGAATGCCGTTCGGCAGCATTCGACTATTAACTCACTGCCGTTCAGACCCTATGTGAATAGGGGCGAACGGCAGCGATTTAGCTGCTGGAGCTTCGGCTCAACCGATCCAGATGTTGGATCGGCTGAGTCGAAGTCCTTCTGCACTTTGGCTCAGAGCATGTTCTGCTGACCGAAGTGCAGCCAAAGGTAGCCGATGTACGGCTGAAATCAGCCGCACTGAGATGTAGTGAATAGCCGAATGCTGTTCTGCTCACTTCACTACGGCTCGGTTATTCACTTGGCTGCCTTCAGCAGCTTTGTGAATAACCCTTTTAAAGTGGCAAAATGCAAATAATGATCAAATTGACATGTATAAAGTAAAAAAAAAAAAACAAATACAAGGAATACTAATTTAAAAAAACTAAACTGCTTTAAATACCATCCTTCCCATAAACATATAAATCAGGAAAACAGAGTAAATGTTTTTTTTTCAAAGCAAATTTAATCTAATCAGCTCAATAAAAAAAACTGAGAGGAATCGCACTGATGCCAAAATTGGTAATGGTGGGCAAAGTTAGTATTGCTGAAAAAAGTTTTGGAAAATGTATGTTTGTTGATTCATGTTTCTCTGATAAAAAGCAACTTTTTAACTGCACATGCCTTAAATAGAATGAGACAGGAAAAAGAAAACACCATTTTCAGGTGTACAGTGATGACAAAGAAGGAGCAAACACATAAAGGGTTATTCCCAAAAGCGTGAAGAGTTTGGAGGAGGCAGGAGGAATGAACAATCGAGGACAACATAGCTGAACTGGAAAAATTCTCCAATTTAGCTCACTTTTCAGTTCAGCTATGTTGTCCTCGATTGTTCATTCCTCCTGCCTTCTCCAAACTCTTCACCTATTGTGAATAACCCCGCTAGTCATGGAAGATCTGCCACGTGCCAACAAGGTGTAGACAACTGCTGTGACTAGAAGACTTTAATATGGTGAAACTTTGTAAAAGATTAATTAAGTCATCTTGCAGAATAACTGCATTTCTCAAAATACAGAAATTGTGTCTGAGTAGATGGAATTGAATGTGTGAGTGTACTTGTGTTGAGTAAAATTGTGTTTTCTAAATCCCTGCAGTGATGTTTCCATTTTTAAAGTGAAACACAGAGTGACATGGTACCCTTGCTGATACATTCCTTGAATTTATCTGTTTTGCCAAACACCTTGGAGAGAAGGACTATGAAGCAGGGGCAAATGAAAATGCTTCTTAATTACATCACAATTAGATGAGCACTTTGTTAAGCCAAATCAACAGGTAGACTGCACTCAATAAAGAGTATACCTATGTAAATGTTTCTGTCAAAGACAGGAACACGTCAGTACTCCTTTTTTTCCCGAATTGCATTGAAAGATAATACATAACCTAATACAAAGATAATACACCTACCCCCTTCCATTAGAATTCTAGTTAAAACCTAGTTAAAGAGTGTTGTGATAGAAATTCCTTGCGTGAACTTTGTTTAACTTGGCTACAGAGACATTTCACACATATGCAATAGTACATTTCAGGCGGTATGACATTTCTTACTCCACCAGGTGGTCAAAACTTACACCTAACCCCTTCCATTAGAACTCTAGTCCAAATTAGAGTGTCATGATAGAGATCCATTGTATTAACTTTGGCAGGTGAGGACTATCATTGTTTGAGACATATACATGACATTTGCTATCTTGGTTCTACTTTTGCACTTGGGAGACTTGTAGTGGAAAATCTTTTAAAGGCTAAATTGCAACATAGTTGGCAGTGAGAAACAAAATGATCCTCATTGGGGTGCATATATTAAGGGTAATAACATAAGAATGAATATTGTTCCACTGCTGCTTATATAGAATTGTGGAATGTCATATATTTTTTGTTGTTGATATAGTCAGCACTGCTTCCTCTACAATTTCCCTTGGTAACTGCCCTCTCTGCTCAGTGTGAGCTCTTCAAATATGTGGAGTTTTTATCACAGCAGCTCCCAAGCAGATTTTTATTCTTCGTTCAGCCCAGCTCCCCAAGCTGCAGGCGAAATGTTTGTTTTAATTGAAAAGGCTGATACAGACCCCTCCAAACAGTTTAATCTATCCTCAAATATGCATTCCAGGCTGTCATGTTCAAGAAGCTGGCTTGATTCAAACATAAGCAACCTGGAGAGAAAGCGACTTTATTATCACGCTCCAGCCTTGTGCAGATGGCGCCAGGGCCTTAATATCTTGGCAGGCCACATCTAAAATGTCATTATTTGAAATGTTTTTTTAAATTCCTCAGAAACTCTCTCTTTACAAATCATCACAGTGGTTTCTTCTAACAAAACAAAAACTGACAGGTTAGCATATAATATGCATGCGTAATGACTTCTCACCATTAAAATCTTGCAATCTAATTTTGTTTGAAAGGAACATGCAACTTTATTCAATGTCACCAATCAGACTTCATATGTGCAGTCTTGACACTCCAATGTGATAATCATATTGTAATGTTTGGCAGGAGGGTTGGTTTGAAATGCCCATTTTTATCTCATAGAGGTTAAGCGAAAGCTTACTAGTCAATAACAATCAGAAATGTGTCAAGACAGGCATTTATTTTGGTATTTACTGCCAGCTAAGAATCATTTGTAAATCAAGGAAATGTGTCCACTAAATAAAATGTACTTTATTACATTTTCAGATCCCCAGTGATCCTTCCTGATTCAGACCTTAAGTTATGTTGGCAGGTTAAACACAAATGTTCCTTTGAGCACTGCTGGCTTGACCTAATCTTGTATTTAATAAGAAAATGCAAAGTGTTCAAGGAGTCTTATCAGACTGTTAATACCTTGCAAGCGTTAGCATCCCAAAGAAAAAAAAAATGTCCTTTGTTTTTGCTTCTTGTGATGAGTGTTTTACTATGCAGTACTGAGACACTGTCACATACCTGAGTGAAGTCTGAGTTAAAGATGGTGGCCTTCCTTGCAGCTCCAGTTCCAGTGCCCCTGGATAGCAGGACAGGTGCGTGGGGAGACACCGTGGCATGATGATGTCACCAAGGCAGGAAAGGGCAGCCTCTGTGATGCAGACGAGTCCTGGGCAAGAATCAGGAGTGGAACACTGAAAATGCAGGGTTCCAGGAGAGTCATAGTCAAACTAACCAGGTTTTCAACAGACAGGCAGAGCAGTACCAAGCGACAAGCAGGAGCGAAATCAAGAACAAGCAGAAAAGATTCCACTTGAGAGGGTGCACGCTGACTGTTATTATTATTATTATTATTATTATACAGGATTTATATAGCGCCAACAGTTTGCACAGCACTTTACAATATAAGGAAGACATTACAATACAATTCAAGACAGGATGGTAAGGAGGGCCCTGACTGTGAAGTAAACAGTAAAAATAGTACTTTATGTAAAAAAGAATGGCAGTTGCTTATGATACACAATGCTTTAGCTAACTTAAACTGGGTACACATGGTTAAAATTTTGTACAAACGTTTGTATAAAAAACCTCATCAGAATGTTCAAAAAATGCCATCAAAGATGTAACAAATGACGTTCAAAATTCTATTTGATTTTAGAATGAGTGGAGTTTCCCAAACCCACATTCACTGTTAGAAATGTAAAAATGTTTTTAAATCCTGTTCCTTTGATTTTTTTTATCACTAGGGTCAAAAACTATTGTTGTAGGGACTCCATTAACCATTAGAAAATCTAATGAACGTTTCGAAAATGATTGTTTTCAAACAAAATGCTGTGTTTACCCAGCCTAATATCATCCTGTAAGCATTTAGATTTGTATATTTTGGTTCAAATCAGATCAAATCAATGTGTCTACACTCTTCAGATTTATATCTTTTAAAATGGTTCGATGGTGAAATATGTTTTATCCTATGTTGAGAATATTATGGGGTCTATTCACAAAAGGGTGAAGAGTTTGTAAAAGGTAGGAGAAGTGAACAATATAGGACAACATAGTTGATTTCTTGAAAATTCTCCAATTCAGCTCACTTTCCAGTTCAGCTATGTTGTCCTAGATTGTTCACTTCTCCTGCCTTCTCCAAACTCTTCCCCCTTTTGTGAATAGATCCCTATGAGTTACAAGGATTATCTTGCTGTGGAGTGCTAAATTACCATTTTTTCACAATTCTTGCACCTCCAGACTTTTAAAACATAGTTCCTTTACTAGTGAATATGCTAAGTTGGTTTTTGGTGACCGTGTAGTGAAAAATATGCCTTTAAACTCCCAGCACAAAGTGAATACTTGCACATTAGATATGTTCAGTTCACTACCTTAATTATGGTTCCAGATATTGACTTGCAGACTCAGGGTTTTAAAAAAACTGAGTCTCTTGAATCAAGTTTATATGTTTTTGATTAAATAGGGCAGATAATCTAAAATTTAACCCATAACATAGGAAAAAAATTGACTATCGAAACACAATATACAATACAATTTCACCAGTATTCCTCCTGCATCTATATCAGCTTAGGGCCTCAATTACACTTGCAGTGTCAAACCTGCGTTTGTATGCTTTTAGAGCACATTTCCAAACACATATTATTGCAGGTAATGATTTTTCAATTGTATCCTTCAGACTGTACATTTATATGTGTTTAGAATTCTGTGTGTCCAAAATCCAATTAAGACACATTAAAAGCTACAGTGATGTAAATGTGCTAAACCTGACTAAACCTGCTTTTTTTAAAATTCAAAAATCAGCTTTATTTGTGTAAATGAACAGTACATGGGAAACGCATACAGGTATACACCATTCTGAATACAAGCAACATAGCTATAATGGTGCGCCCATTGGGGACGGGCTATCATCATATGGCAAAGACAGCCCTGACGGGCATATCACGACGTATAGACATTTGGTACTTGCAAAGCAATGGAATGCACAACCGGGCTGCGTTGAGAAGGTGCCTGGACAGAGACTTCTTGTATTTTGCAATGGACATGTCATTTAAGTGTAACAGACAGGCCAAGGGATCATCCGATCTATCCGCCACCACCAGGTCCTTTAGAATGCCAGTCACCCCCCTCCAGAAAGGCAGCAGCTTAGAGAATGACCAGAATGTATGCAGTAGTGTGCCAGGTGCAGTTCGACATCTCCAGCACATGGGGGAAACTTGTGGGAACATAGAATGGAGGATCGTCGGGACTCGGTACCAACGGGACACTATTTTGTATCCGAGTTTCTGGGTCCTACATGCGATGGAGGAGTGATGCGCAAAGTAGAGTATTCGATCCTTTTGGGCAGGTGTAAGGGTAATGTTCAGCTCCTTTTCCCATTTCGTCAGAAAGGACGGATATGTCTCCGGCGGGGGGGGGGGAGATCAGCAGAGAATAGAGTGTAGAGATTGCGTGGCGAGTGGGCTGTCCCTCTCTACAGAGCTGCTTGAAGGGGGTCAGGGGTCGAGAAAGCTGCTGTGAGTTAGGGATCGAGAGCAGGAACCGTCCCAGAACGAAACCCACCTGATCTAAGTGTACGAGGTCAGGGATGTGAGGAAGCAGTGGATTAGCCAAGATCTTGGCAAAGAGCTTCAAGTCCAGGTTGAGAAGGGCTATCGGGCGATAGCTACCGCACTGCGAGGGATCCTTATCAGGTTTGGGAATGACCGCAATGTGCGCACGTAAGGCATCCCCTGGGAGGGAAGAGCCGAGATGATGGAGTTGAACGTGGACAGGAAGTGAGGGGCGAGAAGGTGGGAGAAGGTCCTTTAATATGGTAGAGTATAGCCATCAGGGCCGGGGCCTTACCTGATTTAGCATGTTTAAGGGCGAGGTCGTATTCCGCCGACGTGATCGGGGACTCAAGTTGAGCGCAAATCTCCGGTGTAAGAGCGGGCATCTGCAACTCGCTGAGGTATCGGGAAAAAGTTGCGTCATCCTGAAAGGATGGTGGGCTATCCGTCCCGGCGTGGAGGTTGTAGAGTGCACTGTAGAAGGACATGAATTCCTGGGCCATTGCTGCAGAGGACGTCAGTCTAACTCCTGTGCCAGAGGTGAGGTGGGGTATGAACGTCGTGGAGCGAGGGCCACGTAGGGCCGACACTAGGGTCCTACCAGGCTTGTTAGAGAGCTCGTACATGGTACGTCGGCCCTTCAGGAGACTCTGACGCACGTTGGATAGGAGAAGCTCAGTGAGTTCGATTCTAAGCAGGCCTCACTCCCTAAGGTGAGTAACCGCCAAAGATTTCTTATGCGGCGGCCTCGAGAGTGTGAGGTTTAGCGAAAAGTTGGGCTACCCTAGCCGACTTCTCTCTCTTCCTGGGGGCGCCATGCCTGATCAAGACTTCCCTCACAACACATTTATGCGCCTCCCACACCAGTGGGGGTGCCACGGCGGAGGAGCAATTGTCAGAGAAATAGGAGGAGATGGTGGATTCCAATTCAGATCTAATCAACGGGTCTTGCAGCAGTGATTCGTTTAAACGACATGAGGGGCTTCTCGGGGCCCAAGGGTGTAATTCCAGTGCCATATGCACCGGGGCATGGTCAGATAGCAGGATGTCAGCAATCGAGGCGCCCCTTACAAGCGGAACATCCCTGTGTCTGAGAAAAAAGTAATCCAGTCGGGGTACGTGTTGTGGACAGAAGAATAAAACGTGTAATCACGGGTCTGCGGGTTTAGAAAACGCCACACGTCAGTTAGTTGGGGGAGATGAAGTTCCGATTTCAGTTTTTTAAGGCATGAGTATGAGAGGTGAGAGGCTGCCCTAGATACATCTAGTAGGGGATCGAGGCCAAAATGAAAATCCCCCCCCAACGACTAACAGACCCTCCTCAAATTCAAGTAGGAGAGGGAGTACACGTTGGAGGAAGGAAACGTGGCCCACGTTGGGAAGGTATAAATTAACCAGCGTAACTAGTTGATCCCCCACCAAACCTTTCACAAACAAGAACCTACCCTCTGGGTCAGATTTGAGGTCCCTGAAAGTCCATGCCACCGCTCTGGACAATAAAACACTGACACCCTTGGACCTGGCAATGGGGGATGGGCAGTGGTAAGATATTGGGAAGTCTCTGTTCTGTAGTTTCGGAACATGGTCAATTTTAAAATGGGTCTCCTGGAGGAAAACCACATGGGAGCCCGCTTTCTTCAGGTCCACCAAGAGCCTGGTTCTTTTCTCAGGGACGCTAAGGCCCCTGACATTGAAGGTAGTAAAGCGTAACGGACCCATCAAACCCGTAGAAGGGGATATCAGGCTCCCAGATGCACAAAGGAAGGGAGAAAGGGAAGGAGAAGAGGAGGTAGGAGAGAGGGAACAGCAGAAGGACAGGAGAGAAGGGGCGATAGGGGAAAAAGCTGGAGGGCCGGGGGTGGGGGGAGTAGATAAGGATAGGGGGAGAACACCTAGATCAAGTGACAACTAAGGTAGGCACAGAGCCTATGCAAATGCGGAATTGTACCCTCAAATCCAAGGACAGGAGGGTACCACCTATGTGGGGTATGGGGTTGGCGGTAAGTAATCAAGTGAGAGCTCAAGGAGGGGAGATGCACCCACTCGAACAGGACAGTTCAAAACAACAATAGATGAGGTATACCGTGTAGTGAAAGAGTCAGTCAATTTAAGCGTGAGCATACACATTAACCTAAACATGAACATAAACATAAAACATATCCCAAGGAGCAATTGGACATCGGAAGCATTATTCCAGTCCGGGCAGCATGGGCACCAGGAGCCGCCCGGTGAACGCCAGCAACTAGCTTCCCATCCCCCAGGTGGCAAGGGGGGATGGGCCCTCCCGTGGGCGTGGAGGCAGGGGGCCATCCACGCCACCGGTGTCTCCAGGGGACGCCAAAGGTCCAAGTCCGACAACCTAGATCAAGCGACAACTAAGGTAGGCACAGAGCCTATGCAAATGCGGAATTGTACCCTCAAATCCGAGGACAGGAGGGTACCACCTATGTGGGGTATGGGGTTGGCGGTAAGTAATCAAGTGAGAGCTCAAGGAGGGGAGATGCACCCACTCGAACAGGACAGTTCAAAACAACAATAGATGAGGTATACCGTGTAGAGCAAGAGTCAATTTAAGCGTGAGCATACACATTAACCTAAACATGAACATAAACATAAAACATATCCCAAGGAGCAGTTGGGCATCAGAAGCATTATTCCAGTCCGGGCAGCATGGGCACCAGGAGTCGCCCGGTGAGCGCCAGCAACTAGCTTCCCAACTCCCAGGTGGCAAGGGGGGGAAGGGCCATCCCATGGGCGCGGATGCAGGGGGCCATCCACGCCACCGGTGTCTCCAGGGGACGCCAAAGGTCCAAGTCCGACCCAGGCGTCCCGGAGAAACCGCAACCAGCGATCACCAGGCGGCCCAGGGGACCACAGGCCAACAGCCGCGCAGTGCGGGAAGGAGCAGTAGGACTGGGCCAGATAACGGAGCCACGCCACTGTCACCCCCCGGGGCCAGCTACCACTAGTCCCGGGGGGGGGAGGAGCAAGCGCCTCAGAGGATACATAGCAACCTGTGTAAAGAAACAAAAAGCTTTAGGGCCACAACAACGGAATGAAACTGTCCACAGAGTCTGACTTACCCCAGCCCCCCGCACCAAGGAACTGATGTATCATGCCTGCAAGGAGAAAGGGTTAATAACAGTGCAACAGTGCAGATCTAGTAAAACGGAAGGGTGCAGGCGGGGGGGGGCAAAACAGTTGGCAAATCAGCTAAGGATACGGTATTGCCCAGAGTCCTCTCAGTTCAAGGGTCAGGGTTCCCGGCCTTCCCGAGGCTGGGTAGGAGCCTCCCAGCGGAAGGATCGCTGGCGACTCCCTCGGGGGTATCGAGGCGGTCTCCGGGATGTCATCCGGGAACTCCAACCAGTTAGGAACATCCACCGGGTCCGCCTCCAGAAACGAAACGAAAGAGGGCAGGTAGCTGGTCTGGTGTGTGTAGATGAAAGATAGAATCTTTGCGTCGAACGATCAAGTGAAATGGGTGGCCCCATCGGTATGTGGCAGATGAGGAGCGGATGAGGTCCAGTAGGGGGCGCACCATGCGCCGCATGCGTAGAGTGTGGCGAGAAAGATCCGGCATAATACGAATGGTAGCGCCATCGAAATCAGAGGGACCTTGTCTCCAGGCCTAGCGAATGACTTCCTGCTTGAAAGCAAAAAAGTGTACCCTGCATAATACATCACGAGGGGTCGAGGGTGTGGGAGGGCGAGCCCCATTGACACGGTGCACTCTATCAAGCTCCAGGGGGGCATCATGGGGTTTGCCCAGGAGGGTGTTCAGTATAGAGGTCACGGTGTCTCTCAAGTGAATGCCCGCTGTGGCCTCAGGGATGCCGCGCAGGCGTAGGTTATTCCTACGGTTCCTGTTCTCAGAGTCATCTAAGCGCAGGTTCATGGCCAGCAGGCGGGTCCTCGTTAAGGCCGCGTCTGATTCCAAAGCCTCCATCCTGGTGGAGAGGGATGCGGTAGTGTGTTCCACCGCCGTGACGCGGCCGTCCACCTCTGAAATGCGGTGAGTGAGGTCATGTAGCTCCTTTTTTAAAGCCTCCACAATAGATGAGGCCATGACATCCAAGTTCCGTTTTGTGGGTAAATGCGGAAGCAGGGCCTGCAGCCCAGGTTCCCCCTGCACGCCGGGGCCTACCTCGTGACTTGGCAGGGACACACTCAATTGAGGCGTGTGTGAGTCCTGGGATTCCACTAGCGGTAGGGTAGGTGTGCGGATCGGCGATTGAGAAGCGTCAGAGCCCCGGTCTTCTTCCGGCTCACACGCCGGAGTCATAGGGCCGCGTCCCTGCTTTTTGGCCGACAGGAGGCCCGCCGCGGAGGCCCGCGTGAGCGCCATAACAGCTGCGGGTATCGGAGTGGGAGTCACTCAGAGTCAGAAGTGATAGATGGTGGCGCGGGTGTCACTGTGAGGCTTCTGCTCCTTGGGCATGGAGGGTAACGGCATAAAAAGTCAATTTAAATCGTCCATCTAGCTCGATAGGTGCAGAGCTCCCCTGAGTTGCTTCCTCACGCTGCCATGTCCGGACCACGCCCCCCGACTAAACCTGCTTTAATGCAGGAACATGCAAGGAAATGGGATCTGGGAAGCATAGACCTTCCTTCTGTGTGTGTGCTATGCAACTGTGTAATAATCTGTAGCAATCAATCAAATGTAAGTTTGCGACAGTCAAACCAGTTAAGATAATTGCAGATTCTTTCCTATACATTGCCACACTTCTCACATCACAACAGTGTTTTTGAGTTTTTTTCCTTAATGAGCCTGGCCATGTAAACCTACACCCAGTCAAAACCCCTTAGAAACTCTGTTGAGTTTTACTGCTAAGGAGGCTCTGTTGGTAAGAGTTTCCTTCACTTTCTCTCCTCCAACATTAAATCTCCAACTTTTTTTTAGTAATGCAGTAGAAGGCTAGAAAACCTGTCAGCTTTTTATTTGTCTTTGTTCCTATTGCAGATGTTTCCTCACTTCCGTTCTGGTGAAACGAGTAAGTTTCTGTACAAGAAATTAGTTTGAACCCTTCTTCACACTAATAAAAATGGGTTTTGTCTGTGCCCCCATTAGAGAGATGTCCCATCACTTCCGGTCCTAATAGGAAATTTCCCCTGTTAAGACACAAATGGAGATAAAAGTGTAGGTTCTATCTAATAATCAATCTAAAACAAAATAAAAAGCTTTGGCTCGAAATAGGCCTTAGACTCACATGAAAGGCAAACAGAACTCCCGAAATCAGCAAAAGCAGACATAGGTACTAATCTTTTCCCACTATATGTAAAAAAAAATGGCTAGGCTGGATTTGCACAATAAGTAGATTCAGCTTTGTTAAGTACTGGATTTTAGAAGTAATCCTGCAAGTCATTACTGAATCCAAAATGAAGTTAGCAAATATGTGTTAAAATATTCAATAAGGGCTGAACGCACGGCCATTGGTGTGCGCTGGTAGGAACAGTGTGGATGCACATGGCACTGATTACTTATTTTTTGTTAGATCTGTATTGAAAGGTCACAAGTATGGATGTTCAGATACCAAGTACCATGCTTAGTATAAGAACATATACCATGTTTCCCCGAAAATAAGACACTGTCTTAGATTTTTTTTGCCCCCAAAAAACACACTAGGTCTTATTTTCAGGGGATGTCTTTTTTTTTAATGTGCAACAAAATGTACAACAATCCAAAGTTATCTGGTATCACTCTGCCTGTCACAGTAACCGGAGCTTTAGAGGAAGTATCTGCTAATACGGCTCTGCTCCCTCTGCCCCCGCAGCCTTGCTTTCTACAGCGCCCTCTTCCTTTGCCATAAGGGACAGTGGTACCAGCGGTGCAACAGTGGGGACATCAGACAGTGCTGTAAAGTATGGTACCATTACATTAAGCAGTGCCTTCAGGGGGGCAGCAGTTGGTGAAGTATGGTACTGGAGTGCTCACTGTCACTGCGCTGGCCAGAGGAAGTCCCCTGTCATCCCCTTAATACACTATGTCCCTGCAGGCTGATACCATCTCTCCTGCTCTTCCAGTTCTCCCTCACATGCTACCACCAAACTAGGTCTTATTTTCGGGGTAGGTCTTATATTACAGGAATCTTGAAAAATAGTGGAAGGTCTTACTTTCAGGGTAGGTCTTATTTTCAGGGAAACAGGGTATATATTAAACTCCCCATTATCCAGCATTCAAGCAACTGGCACTCTCAAGCAACCGGCAAAAAGAAAATCGCTGAATTTTTTTTTCCCGGTGGCTTGATGTTCATTAAAAAGTTTAGTGCACACTAAAAATGTAATTAGCTAGCTGAATTTATTTAGTTAACCAGTTGACATCCGCGGTGTTAAACCCCCTTCCCATCCAGGCCATTTTTCAGTATTCAGCGCTGCGGTACTTTGACTGACATTTATTCCGTCATGCAGCGCTGTACTGAAATGAATTTTATACCCTTTTTTGGGGACAGATAGAGCTTTCTTTTGGTGGTATTTATTCACCACTGGGGGTTTTATTTTTTTACTATATTAAGGAAAAATTACCGAAAGGAGACGGCAACCCGCAGATGCTGCAGTGCCGTCCGTCCGTTTTTTTACTACGGGCGGACGGCAAGAGGTTAATAACAAAATTATTTGTTTACATTTTGCTGCTGGCTGGTGGCTGGATTCCACGTTTAGCAAAAGAATGTAAACAATGAGGAGAAATATCCAGCCTGGTATTGGCTATTTCAAATCGCAATAGCAGGCTGGCTATTGTGACCGCCCATTGAGCAGAGGAGCGGACCTTAGAGAGAACTTTCTCTCAGGTCTGCTCCACTGATCAGTAGGTGGGGTTTCCATTGCCAGCCTGCTATTAGCTATTGCAATTTGAAATAGCCAATAGCAGGCTGGCTATTGAAACCCCAACAGGTCCTTAATGTTAGATGAAGAAAATGCATTGTGAAACAGTGCAGTCACAAACAGCATGCATCTTGCATGTGCACACCAGCTCTTCCAAACTATTAAATTTCTGGTAAAAATATTCAAAATAAATTGGATTTGTTTATTAAATAGCACTGCTGCTGCTACTCTCAAAAAGCTTCTGTAAGCTTTACGATCACTGTCTGCAAAATTCAGGTCATTGACAAATACAGTGACAAAGGGACAATGAGCAAGCAACCAATCAGACATTTCATTTTTTTAACCTCATTTCAAGATTTGCAGAGAGGATTCTGCTTGATCATGTTTTTGTTTTTTGTCCCACAAAGAAAGAATATCTCAGAGAAAAAGCAAAACTAGCTACAAATATATCCTAAACAATGGCCTACAGCAAGTGCAAATAATTATGATGAATAACTTGATTATGCAGCATTTGTTCATTCACTTATGAACTTACTCAAACACACTTTTCTTGCACCGTAAATGAAAAACTTGGAGTGGCCCAGTTCCTTTCCGTCCAAGGCCAGAAGGTAACCATAACCATTTCATGTACTACGGCCTGGCAGTTAGCTGTTAAGAGAAGCAGGCTGTTGGCTTGGGTAGCAGCTTTTGGCCTCTCTTAAATATCCTCTGAGTCAGAGCACAGAATTTCACACAGTTAATGCCGCAGATGGTCCAGTTCTGGGCCAAAGAACCCCAGTCCATGCAGAAAGTACAGGATCCTTCACTTTCCCTCAAAACGACTAATAGAAAAACAACCCAGTCATGCACATGACATCTCCCTCCCTCAGCTGATGCACATTTTCAGGTAGAAAATGAAATTACTTCATGCTAATTAGTGGATATAAGCTGTTTAACATCTGTGGCCAATTACCATTTAAACTGCTGGCTTGGGCTCTACATAAACAGAGAACGCCACCTTCCTCTCAACAGTTATCTCTTTCCAACACAAGCTTTTATTTGCTATGACAAAAAATTCTGAGTGAGGCTTCATAATGCAGGCACTGACCCAAAGCCTTGTATTTGTGTTTTAAAATAGATAGTTCCTTTTCCCTAATGACACGGACCTTGTTTGTTCTTATTCAGTAACATCTGTGGCAATTAGAAAATGCTCTGTTTATGCGGGCATTGGGCAGTGCCCAACCAGGTTTATCAGATTTGCTACTCTAAGCAATTACAGCCGCTTGTAATGTCTTCACCTGGCTGCCGGCTGTTCACACAAGTGTATGCAGTCCAACGTCATTCATACACAGCAGTCACTGGCATTGTATGGTTCTTTTAATGTATTATACATCACATGTTACTGCTTTTAAGGTGAAACTCCAGTCGAGCAACATGCAATCCTCTTCACGCCCATTATAGACTTTCCTAGGATTTTACCAAACGTCATTGAAAAGTTTTACCTTTTGCTCTTCTGTTGTAATAGACGCATGGATTTCAGTCACTTTCTACTTTCTCTGTGGAAAAGTCCTCCTGCTATGATCACATGAACATTTATAGTATAGTTGTAAGAAAAAAAAACTAGAAGCAGTAAACCAATAGGAGCAAGAAATCTGAATTTCAGCAGTATTAAAATCAGATGGCTGCAAATTGAAATGGGAAAAAAAGGTTTACCAACAATTACATACATGTTACTTGTGGAGCAATGATACACAGTATGGTGTATCTATGATTCAATACAAACAGTGTTTACCTTTAATAAGAGCATACTAATTCCTAATCATCAATAAAAAATAAACAGAATAATGACAATTAAAATTATAACAGTTATAAATAGAGATGATTAGTAGTGATGAGGCTGGGCTTGGTGTGAACCGGGTTCACCTGAGTTTGCCCAAGCCCGTTCAAAACTCTGACCTCTACCCCCTCCTCCTGACCCAAACAGTTGCAGGGAGGAGCAGCTATACATCACAAAGGGGTGGGGAATATCCCTGCCACAACTCATTGGGTCAGGAGTAGGGAGTGGTGGTCAGAGTTTTGAGTGGGCTTAGGTGAACTCAGGTGAAATAGGTTTGCACCAAGCCCAGCCTCATCACTAATAATAAGGGCTGATTTACCACAAGAGTAGAAGCTGTTCACTTATTAAACTGACTGTTCACTTTGCAAAAGTAAATCTTCCCTCAGCTTAGTAAATAAAGTGAAGCTGTGTTCACTTTGAATACCCAAAGAGCTGCAAGGGATTTCTTCTCGCATGTGATGATATTGTATTGAACACTTGTTTTCCTTATTCACTAAGCTCAGTGAACATTCCTGAACAGTCTTTATTCTGCAAAAAAAATCAATCCCAATATAAATATGACGTTTCTTAGTTTAGCATAACTAACATAAATCATATAGCTATGAAATTATATTATTATGTGCCTTTTCCACAGTCATTAAAAAAAATAGTTGAACTCAAAATTGTGTGACTTTCATAGTTTTTTTTTTTTCTCTATTTCTCACTTTTTGCATTCTGCATTTAATTATCGAGTCAACATCCATTGTGAATGGTATTTTTGACTAAGTGCAGTCCATAGTTTTCAGTACAGGGATGTTAAAAGGAACTTTGTTCAAGGTGGTACCATTTACTATGAATGTGTGGATCTAGGACTAGACACATAAACATGCAATGGCTGGACATTCAATGGACATTTATCCTGTACACTTTGAAGTGATAGGCTTCCTCAGTTTTCTGCGATTTCGCGGGCGCGCACAATTTTAAGGCTTGACATGTTTGGTGCCTTTTTACCCAAGGTGACCCCGTCTTTTATATTTTACAAAAAAATTGGGGTGATAAAAAATGTTCCATAATATTTCATTGGGAAACATTTCGGGTACTTTTTTTGTTATATAGTAAAAAATAAAAACCCCAGTGGTGATTAAATACTACTAAAAGAAAGCTCTATCTGTCCCCAAAAATGGTATAAAATTTGTTTCAGTACAGCGTTGCATGACGGAATAAACTGTAAGCCGGGGTGCTGATAGATATTGCTGCAGCTGGTTAATTTCTGTAAATATATCCTAGCGCAACTACCCTGGTTACAATGACGGAATAAACGTCAGTCAAAGTACCGCAGCGCTGAATACTGAAAAATCGCCTGGCCAGGAAGGGGGTTTAACACCCCGGTCTTCAAGTGGTTAAAGCCAAGCCATTTGTGTGATCTTTTACACCCAAAAGGAAATTACACAATAAATGCAATAGAAGATACATTTTTTTATAAACCTTTGAAGAACCCAGCCTAGGCTCTTTCTGTATTTCAGGCGCCATAGCAGACACATGAGCTGCTATGGCCTTAGTTTTTCCCTTGCTCCATAGTGTTGATTGTCACAATTTTTTAATTTCACAATATTCGACAAACAGGCACACTTTTGTTCATTTTTATATACACCATTTCTATTGCACTGTAGTTATTCTTCTTCAAATATACTGTATAATGTTATTATCTTCATAATCATAAAGTGACTCATAAATTGCCCATTTGTAAATTACTGTATGGCGTTCTAATAAGCTTTATGAAACACATTAATTTTAATGGAAGGTTTTTTTTCTCAATTTCTTTCCTTTAGTTAAAAGAACAATATATATAACCCATCCTTTATGTATTCATATGAACACAAAGATTTTGGATAACTACCTCAGAGAGGAATGGCACCACACCCCTGATATCATTTGAAAAAACTTGGAATTAAATGGGACTTTTTATGTACATTATGACATAGCCAAAAGTAATTACAAAAGATATTTGTATAAACACATTCCTTTATTTAAGTTTTTTTGTAAAAAATATTGATAAAAACACCCCCCCATAAGATTGCGTTAACAACATATTCATAATAACATAGCATAAGCTTCCAACAAAATATGTAACAAAAGATCTCCAAATATCACTCCAAGGAAAAGGAACTAAGTATAAATCCAAACAAGGATAAATGTCCCAAGTGACTTCAATCATCAACTGCAGCCTTTTTAGTCATTGGAGTGGTGTATTCATTTATATGCATGAGAAGCAGTATATTTGCCTACAAGTGTACTAACACTTCCTCCAGCCATTGTAGATGACCTCCACCACCTCACTCAATTCACCATGTAGTAGATATATTTCTGTTCATCTATGCAGCCTAGATTATTTTTCAGATGTAAAAAAAAAAACAAGTTTGAAGCAAGCAGAGCATTAACAGATTTTTTTGCTGTAAATCTAAAATTGGTTGGAGGTGTCCTGTATATTGTTTACTTGAAGTAAGCAGGTACAAAACAACAGATGTGACAATAAGACAGAACACTGCATAATAAAGTTACATGCTAAACATAAAAACAAAACAATGATACAATAAATAGCTTTAATTTACACTTCATATGGCATACACTATATTAACGAAGCCTAACACAAAGCTATACAAATTCCCTGATTAGAAGGTCTGAATTCACACTAGGTCTGAATTCATGTTATTATCAAACTCTGGTAATTGAACACAAAAGGGCTATTGAATTTTTTGTTCTGTGTCTGACCTACAGAATAACACTTTATTTTTCTAATAAAAATGTACCTGAGTACATTCTGCGTGATGTAGAAACGAGAAACTGAATACGTATTAATTAGCTGCTGCACACGGCATTGTAACAGTTCAGCAGCGTGTCTTCTAGATATCTTCTAGATACATATCGGCCTTTGCATATTGAGTGCAACAATGTTACAAGGTGGCAAAGTGAATATCAAGTCAAATAAACAGGTTTACTGCCAAAGCTCATT
This sequence comes from Nanorana parkeri, assembly GCF_000935625.1. Classification (NCBI taxonomy): domain Eukaryota; kingdom Metazoa; phylum Chordata; class Amphibia; order Anura; family Dicroglossidae; genus Nanorana; species Nanorana parkeri. The sequence goes on from NW_017306543.1 coordinate 767,405, forward strand.
TGTTATCTCCAGCTAACAAATTAGAAATTAATCTCCCAAAGTCAATGGAACATTTGGGAGAAAGTGCAAGTCAATTTCACACTGTGCATGTACATTAACGAGAACTATAAAAAAAAATGACTTACTTCCATCTTCCCATGCACTGTCTTGTCTACTCATTTATAAATATGTTTTTTTTTTCTTTGTAATTCTTTAATTTGCTAGAAATTAACCCTTACCTCTGTGCAGCTAAGTCAAATGCGATGGGCAAAGAACGTGTACACAGGATGGTAAGCGTCTCTTACGAAAAATTCTCTCTTCAGAAGACACTCGTTTTCACACTTCAAAATGAGACTGATCTATGGCTGAAATTCCAAAAACATTCTTAGGGAACCCCCTAGATTTTTTGTCAGGGCAGTTATGATTTCACTTGCTGTTGCTTTTCCCTGACAGGTAAATACTGCCGGCTTCTTTTGTGTAACCTCGTCCTTCCCCTTTCCACTAAGGTAAACCTGTCACCTATGCCAACCTGAACTAATTAATTTGTGGGATGTTAAAAATAATTAACATTGTTTTCCTTCACTCATGCTGATGAAGGATCTAGTGCTTGTTCTTTATATGAGATAAGCTAGCACAGAGTAATATATACTATGAGTTCTGCTTTCCATGTATCCAATCAAACATTCTATATGTGGTACTTAAAATCCACAGCATAGCAGGTAAGAGAAAGAAAGCTCTCAGTGGACCATGGGGTACCACAATGCAAAGTTCTGTAGAAATTGTGAAGGTGTTTGTCTCACTGGAGAACCATTACAGCCATGGAATCTAGTGAAACATAGGTGTGGGGCCTTTTGACCAGATGCTGACACTGAGGTCAATTCAATAAAGCATATAACTTGCGTTATTTACTGTGTATATTTCTTACTACTGGACGTAATGCTTTTAATTGATTAAACATTTTTATTACAGGAACCAGATGAATATACCACATACAGACTATATTATTGATTTCTGCAGTACTTTCAATGTGAAATCAATTCTGCAGTATTCTCAAAGTAAAATCAATTCACACAAAAATGGGTATTCACACCATAAACTATCACTAGATTTTGACTTGCATTCATCATGATATATATTTTGTCTATTAAACAGAGCAGAAAATATATCTATTGAAGGTGCAGATAAAATAACATTTAAAAAGAACACTGATTCACAATGGCTTGCAGTGGTTAAATAAATAAAAAAATGAACACAGTGAGAATAACCCATACAGTTTTGTAGTTACCTTCATTCGTTTGTTTATAGATTGTTGTGAGATACACTTGGGGGATAAGTTGTCTTAGGTCTGGGTTACAGCTCTCCCGGTAGCCACAACAGGCTCCACGGGTGAGGGAGGTGGCTCTCCTTCCTCGTGCTTTGAATATCCTCATTTGTCCTATGCACCTTGTTGTGAGCTTAGGTGGAGTATACATGTGAATTATTGTATAAATTTGTGGAATGTCATATAATATTTTTGTAACCTTTCTATAACATGTTCATTCCTGTTAAATACATCCACTTCCATCCCTTGAAGAAACAACCGGTGAAACACGTTGGGGGGTACTGCATGCCGCTGGAAGCCATTATTTATATGAATTGTGATTTATTTAGATACTTTATGTGTTATGAGATAGACAGTGTATGCACAATTAACTATTGTCCTTGTAGTTGTGGGAGGATTGGTGCTTAAAAGGACATGATGGGACATGTAATATGTTTTTCAACGGTTATGTTTTTATTAATTGTATTAATAGACATTTTTACTCATAAATGCTGTCAGAAGTGCCCTGTAAACCCAATTTTAATTGGTCTATGCATGGCTTGCAGTGGTTAAATAAATAATAAAAATTAACATAGTTAAAATAACTCATACAGTTTTGTTTGTCTCTTGAGTATCTTAAACTACTGTCTATAAGAGTCCACACAGGGAATAAAGGGAGGCTACCACTGCTGGTTGTCAGAAAGTCAATGTATTTTATGGCTGTTATGTTGAGACTGGATCCTGGTAAGGATAGCTCACCTGTAGTATGCTCAACTTTTTAAGCAGCAGGAACTCACTGAGCCCCTTCCAGGTTGTATGGTGGACAAGATTTACTGTACAGACAAGATTTACAATATTAAGTAAATAAATACATTCCAAAAATGTCTTATGATGATTGTGGAATAGGCTAAAATAGTTCCAAGAATAATAGAGATAGAAATAATAGTAGAAATTGTTTAGTGTGTAGGTGTGGTCAATTGGACAATTCCTCAAAGATCCCTTTTTCCATTGTCATAGTGCTTGGTTGACTGAATAGTTCTCATGGGGAGTCTTTTGATACTATGGTAACATGGCAATACCAGTAGATGGAAATGCATGTGAGCATTATAATTAACTTAATTAACTTAAGCATTATAAATAAGTAAAAATTTGGAACTACATCACAGGGGCTCCCCTCTGTAGAACCAAAAACAGACAGAGATATCCAGGGAAAATTGTACAGCAATCTGCTATATTTGCCTGAATTAAAATATATTAAATCACTTTTAATATTCTTCTAAACACTACAAGCATTTAATTATTAGCTGTCACTCATTGCTATCAACGTAGATCAAAATGCTAAACATATCCTGCATCTTGTTTCTCTATGTACTCTCATACCTGGCTAGATACAGATACTTTGCTGGAATCTGTATCATCTAATGGTATCCATTCCCAGCCTATACCTCTTGCTTGCTCTTTGTCCAGTACCATTGGTAGGCATTTTTCCTGAACCAGGTACATACATTGACTGCCTCGAAGCCATGGAGTCAAGAGCCCAAGTATGCCTCTGTCATATAGAGATGCTGTGTCTACGAGCCTTGGTGCCCTACCAACCACCACAATATGCACTGTCATCATCAAAGAATCTTCCTGTTATTCAAGCGCACAAATATGTTTGTGGTGCTACAGACTAAGGGTGTCTAGAGCTGTGGGACACATCTATGATTTAAAGTGTGTTTTCATGTTACTTGTGTTGCCTGGCACCATGGGAACTGCTACCAATACTTCCATTTGTGTTGCCTGGAAGTTTGTGTCTTTCAAATCCTGACATATCCTGTTGGTGCTGGGCAGTTATATGTAGCATGTCTCATTTTCTCTTTCCATTTAGGTAACTAAAGGGGAACTACTAAACATGGACTGAACTATAAGAAACACAAATATGGCAATGATATGACAGAACTGCATTGCAAAATACTGCAGAGATGGTTTTGATTTGACCACAATTTTTAAACCACACGAGAGATAAAACTTTACAGTCATAAAGTAGGTATGCAATCAGTAATATAATATGTAAAATGAAGCAAAGATCATGGCAGTTGTAGAGTACTGCCAATCCGCCATGTTTTCAGGCATCACCAGCTGGAGTGTGTTTACAGGAGAGGGAGAGCACAAGGAGGACCTCATTATTGAGATAATGGTCATTTATAATCTAAGGAGTAGGCAAGTAACACAGGAAACAATGGTGTCACCTTGATTATTACAATTATTAGAGCAAGTTAAATAGTTCAAACACTGTGTTTTGTAGCTTCATTTATATATTAATAATGTGTATTTAGCTATTTGACTGAAACTCTGCTTTCCATAGTATTTACAAAAATGTTTGTTGAATGAATACACTGAATACAATGGAATTTAGATAATTAAGTGAATAAAGCAACTTGTCATTGCTGCTTGTCAAATAACTTGCCATGTACAGGAAATCTATACAAAGACATTATATTACTGAATGTAGTATTTGTACACATTACTCTGCTTATTTGCCAGATTAGTTTCCAGCAATCTGCTGCATCTTTGTAAACTTCAGTCTGACCTTGTATAAGTTATACAAGTAATGTATGTATGCTTTCAAGATGCAGGATACATTGTAAAGTGTTTAGGCAGAAGTTCATTGTGTTTATATTGTTCTGAATTATACAGTCATGCATACAGCGGCATCAATTCCCAGCAGTCACCGTGAAATATCTACATTGAGAAAAAAAAAAAACCTTGGGAAAGAAAATTGGATGCTAATAGCACTAGTTAATTACTGATTGTTTTGAGTCAGGATCATTGGAAGAAATGGCTTATTTTCACAAATAACATTCTTCTCTGTATTTAGTTCATCCATATGGCACTTACCATCTGCTTCATCAGAAATTCTGCGTTTTCCATCTTCCTTGTTTTATGTTTCTACAGAATGATTTCTTTGCAAATTTAGAATCTTGCTCATATCTACCAAACCAAATAGACCAGTACTTGAGAGTGCAAAGAATAACAAGGAGTCCAGGTTAATAAGGTGTAAATCAAAATAAAGTCAACCTATTTTTTTTACTGTCTGGAGAGCTCTATTGCTTTGCACAGTGCTGTCAACCAACAGTCTGAACATGCTTATAGGAGAAATGAATGGAGTGATGGAGACTAATAGGGTTTTAGCATGTTCACACAATAAATTTGGTAAATGTTGACTTCAATTATCCAATCATGTGCAGAAGAAATTAGTAAATATGGATTTTCTTTTCACATGGTTGCATAATTGGAGTGAATCTTTACACATGTAATTCTAAGAATATTCTTAAATCCTTGAGTAAATCATTCCCATGACCTCCTCCTCAGTGTGTTGTTGCTGCTTCATTATTCAGTCACAGCCTGGGGGTAGGTTGATGACCTAACCCTATTACTTAATTTTTGTAGAGAATAGTGAGGTCTCTGTCAAGTCAAACTTACATTGTTATATTGTAGATCTCCAGGAAACACCTGTTTAGGTCCCTGGTGGGAAAATTTTTCATCACCTCCTCTCTTGGTGACAGTGGTCTCTGGAATGGAAAATTAAGGAGATCTCCCCATTAGGACACAATATTTTGGCAGAAATACCATGAACAGAGATTTGTGTTCCATATTATGATTTATTCAATACAATACGTATACGGGCAGCTTGCCAAGCTAAAACATTCTGCCTCGTTACCATAGGTTACAAGAGTTTTCAAAATGTATCCACATTAGAATAATTGAAGAGATACATCCCAGTGACATCCCACACTGGGCGGGCACAGAAGTACAAATTATCCAATAATATTCGACTATTTATCACAGCAATTGAAAGAGTTAATTATTTCTAACCACAGAGCCATTCCCACTTATTACATCATTTATGGACCTGTGTTCAACAAAATTAACTTTGTCATCACATTCATTTTAAGGAATTAGTTACTTGACCATCTCACAAGACTTAACATGTGACAAAGAAAAAGAGGACGTTACGCAAAACTTTTTAAGCTGACAAGCACAACTTTTAGCTTTTAAACAAAAATCTCATCAGCGACAAAGTTGTGAAATAAAATGGAGTCTTGAACAGAAATATAAAATGGATTCTTTAGCCTAACCATCATCATCCTATGAAAATGCAGACCGAGTCTCAACAGCACCCTCCCTCTAAGCCCTCTGCAGCCTCTTCCATATGCATTAGCGTATGCAAAGGAGTTGTCCTACACCCCTCTCAGGTACCAGGTAGAGATTATCAGTCAAACAGAACTTCTGCCTCTTGTGCTGCCGAGCAATGCTTCATTCAATTGGAATGGTCCCCTGATGTTCACTGAGAAACCAACACTTCCAGGAATGTTAGTCTACTTGGTCCACTGCAACTCTTACTGGTTCCTCCTGCTGACTTCCATGTCACTGTAGTGTGCTTGGTGACATGGCACAGGAAAAGGCAAGCATTTAAACTATTCTTTCATGGGGTATTCATTTTGGCCAGAAAAACATCTGATTCATGACAGTATTGCTTTTAAGGCATGTTACAACCCCTGTCAGTTTTCTTGCCACATGTGTCCTATTGGGGAGATGTCCCTTAATTTCCTGTCCCATAGACACAACAGTAGGTGGGCAGAAATCTTTCTACAGTAAAGAAAATCCTCTCTTAGTTCTGTTCTTCTGACAACTCAAAGTTTTTAATTTGTCCCACTTTCAGTCCCAGTGATAATGGCTACTAGGACAAAGATGGAGGTTAAATTATTATTATATAGGATTTATATAGCGCCAACAGTTTGTGCAGCACTTTACAATATAAGGAAGACATTACAATCACAATACAATTCAAGACAAGATGGTAAGGAGGGCCCTGCCTGTGAGGGCTTACAATCTAAAAGGGAGGGAGAAGTGATACATGAGGAGGTAGCTGTGTGGGGATGAATTTTTTCAGAACATGATGTGGTCAGTGGTTAGGTTGAGGTGGGATAGGGACACAGACAGCAATAAAAAACAAGAGGGGGAGAAGGACCTTGCATGCAATATGGGGTCCTTCTCCCATCCAAAAATGGAAAATTCAAACAAATCTGTTGGGGGAAAAAAAGTTAATTACCATACTTACCTTTCCCCTGGCATACCCTGAGAGATGTACGCACTCTCACTCTGCACATAGATTTTCCAGCTCACAATTCAACATTCTAGGTACCAGCAGACTGAGAGCAGGTTACCTAAGCAGTTAACCCTTTACACACTGGCAGTAGCCACCACCACACATTTTAATGGAAACACGCACAGTTCACCACACCCACTGTTTAGATTAAGCTTAATGATTTTTAAATATAGTTTCATGAAAAGATAAAAATTCAATAAATGTTTGCAGAATGAAAATGACAAAAATAGACATAGGCAACAGTTAAAAAGGGTTTCAAAAAATATTCAAAGAAAGTCTACCTAATCTTTAGTGCAGTGCAGAGTTTAAATCACATTAAGTCCAATCTGATGTGGCGAAAGTCAGTGGCCCTCATACATGATTGTTAGTATCCCTTAATAGTGCTGATGGTAAAATAATAGGTGTTCATGCAACAGCTTTTTCTTGGCCCCTAAATAGGGTCATACAGAGGTAACCTTACACAATCAAAAGGTCTGCGGGGAGTGTTGTAGGTGTGCTGGAGTGTTCGAATGGCCACCAGACACACTTTTGTCTTAATGCCAACTATACTGGGTACATCTATATTTCCATATGACAAGGTGTCACAATCCGAAAACCAGCATATTATTTAGCAGAATTAAATTAGAAGTTGTTAGATATTAAACATACATATCTGATGTAAATTTTTCTTAGGAGGTCTAATGTCTGTTATTAGCCTTCTGAACTGACCATGTAATATAGTCATGTTTGGTGGTCTAACTGAGTGGAAACTTCTTCTACAATCATCTAGCCACTTTTTAGGAAGATATCTCCTTCATAGTAGGACTTTTGGGATATGTGGAAAATGGGGAAATGGGGAGTTTAGCTGTAGGTCAATATCCCAGCCTCATAGATGTATATTCCTAAGCTGCATAGCAAACTATTTACAACATGACCATTTACAACAGGGCCTCATCCGAGGTCCTGGGCTAGTTGCAGTTTATAATATGTGCATTCCTGCTAAATGTAAAGATTTTTATAAAATAAGCTACCTTGACAGCTAAGAATTCATAAGACATTTCAATCCCTCTTGTCTTTGTCCTGGTTACCAGCAGTGATTTCAATACCACTTCACCATTATCTCCACACAGTTGGGGGGTGCGTCAAATCTCACTATGGTCATAGTTGCCATCCTTAAGATGAGATCTTGGTGAATTCCGAGTACCTGTGATCTTGCGATATGATGCTACAGCACAGTGCAGAATTGTCACCTTAATGAAATTTGAGCTGCTGAACATTCCTCAGGATGTCGCCAAAAGGATGAGGATGTTACCCTCGCCTAGACACTATGGGTGAAGATAGGGAAAATGTAAGTATATTAACTATCTTTTTCCTCCCACTTTGTTTTCTGTGCTCAATTCTGTGCAATGTGAAACTTGCTATTTAGGTGCAAGGTCTGCTTTAAAGGTTAGGTTACATTTGTAGGAATGGGGGAGAGATACGTGTTAGGGTCAAATTAAAGGTTAGATTACATTTAGGGGTTAAGGCCGCTTAGAGAAACACTACCATTGCCAAAAAAACAATGTACACAGTGCCAGGGAACTGGTTATTATAATGAGACATTCCACAATAAACAGCCAATGCCTCTATCAGATACCCAAATGAGTTGCTGGATTTTAACAGGCTCTCCTGCTTTTGTTACTTGTGACCTGCCCTGACACTCACGGACCCTCCAGTAATGACAATCAAAACAGACTTCAATCTTCTTTTGCAGATTGTATTTGCTCAAATGTCCAGGGAGAGAGGGTTACGATACAGGATAAACAAAAACTGCAAAAATTATTTCAGACCTTCTAAGATCGGCAACAAAAATGGCTGGTGTCCCTGATTTCTCTAGTAGCAGCCTCCTATTAATATTGAAGTTGATGATGGCTCTAATGTTTCAGTGGCAGCCACCCCAGACGCCAGGCTTGAAGAGACTCACATCCTCTCCAGGCAAAATCTAGATGGCAAAGACTGCACCCTTTACAAACACATCCTCTGCAAAGCTGGGAGGAAAGGACTGGACCTCAGCACTCTCATTCTCACCAGGCAGGACCTGCGAGAGAAAAGGCCCCTCGAGAAGGTCTTCCCCAGCCTACATCACTAGCATAACGCTTTCAGTGACTGGGCAGAGCAGAATAAATATTTATAACTCATAACCTTGTATTTTCTTACTCTATGTACTGGAAAACACTCCCCACTATAAGGCAAAAGCAAACAATGTCCTTACAATTAGGAGAAAGCTAACAAACCCTGATAATATAAACAAACAGCTCAGATTTGCTACAATCTAGCTGACAACACTAAATTGAGACTAGGGACATTGCAGCTTATTGCAGGGTCCGTACATAATTAATACAAATGATACCACAATACACAGAAAACATGTCAACTAATTCAGGTTAAACAAACAAAGATAGGCAGTTCTTCAGCTGACAAATGGGCTACTATAAAAGATAACAAACATAAATTAATGATATTCCCCAATAAGCCAATTCATTAACACACTTTATTACAGATAAACAATTAATACAGAAAATATCACAATAAAGCCATAAAGCCACACAACGCATTGCCAGCTAAATCAATGACAAATAACTTAATTAACATAAGGAAATGCAACAATTACTATGGACAATGTCTCTTCAGCACCCCATACTCAATATCATTAATTGCTAGGACTTCTCACTCCACCCGTATTCCCCCTAGTATGACCTGTCATCTGTGCTATAAGCTTCTCTGATTTATAAGCTGAAGTTAGGTTTCTTTGCTGACTACCACCTCCCCTTAGAGATTAATTTCATTCTCATACTTTAATTGCAATGCTCTTTTAAAGCAGTAGATTCCAGTGTTGGGAATTTCATGTTGGTATTTTTTATGGCAGGAATGGTTGGTCTTCAGTGCAAAGGAGCCAAGCATTTGAATGGAGAGTATCCGGGGTGTAACTAGAAATTACTAAGCCCTATAGCAAAAATTCCAATGGGCAACTCAACATAAAAAACAGCATTTTATATGTTAATTACAATGGCAGGTGAAGAAGGACTGATAAGGATGCATTGATAATATTGAAGTAAGTATAGATCCCTGAAGGGGAAGTGTGGGGCTTATTTAGCCAGGTGGCTAGAGAAAAAGTATAACTACACATATTCTTTAAAGCGACTCTGTCACTAACACCATAATTACACTAAGACTAGCCTGTAAAGTAAAAGAAAAAGATAGGTACCATTCTGGTGGTCAGTGTCCTAAAACCTAATTATTTTGCAAATATCTCACTGCTGCTTATATCCAGCACTTCTGGGTGCATCCAAACCTGGTCCTTCACTGCATGGTGTGGTGCCTCCCACAAGCCTTAAACATCACTATGTATACAACAGGCTTCTGAAATAGAAGGTACAGAAAGAGGCAGTGTGAAATATAAAACGTACAACAAGGTGTATAGAATGATCTAGTGCTAAATAGGTAATGTTCAGCATGACATACAGAACAAGATGTTGAAGATTAGGGAATGTACAGTGTGGCATATGGAGTGAGGTGGTGCAGAATAGTAAATGTACAGCATGGCACATGGGGTGAGGTGGTACAGAATAGGAAATGCACATCGGGGCACACTGTACTGAACTCCTCCACTTTTTGACACCCTCTGCTGAGCTCTGCATTTCATGAGTTCATCTGTCAGGTCCACAGAGGAAGTGAGTAGTAGAAGATTTCCTCTGCTGGCTTCTGTTTACATGTGACAGCAGCAAGTGTGGATGGATGCTTTGTTAGAATAGGCAGGTAAGAATAGGGGAAGTTCCTTCCATCTACCGTTCCTTATCACTGGGATCCCCCACCCAGCGCAAACCTCATAACAGCCACTTGAACTACGGTGAATTGAGATAAAATGTCTTAAGTCGTCATGTTTTATTTTGAAATCATTGCAGAAAATGATGTGTAGTGCATGTAGATGTTTTCCGTTATTCAATAATTCAGTGCAAAAAGCAGTGTAAAGTGTATTTCTGGATACAAGTTTTTGTTTAGTTTTGGACAGCACAAGGAATGGTTAGAATGGAAAGTCATATTTATTTGACTTTTTGCTTTCTGTGCCTCATTATGGAGATTTAAAAAAACAGTGCTTAT
>NW_017306543.1:779355-795768 GCF_000935625.1 Nanorana parkeri
CTGAGCCAGGGGCACAGGAGTGCTGGTGGTGCCCGCAATCAGTGTGTGTGGGGGGTTTACTATGGTGGTGCACAGCTCTGCATCTCTCCTCTCCCAGCAGCAGCCCTGAACACAGTCCTGCAAGTTCTCCTGTTCCAACAGGTCCCAACAGAATGAGGGGACACATCCCTCTCTCTCTTCCCACTGGCTCTCTTCACAGTCCCTCTGCTACTTTTCAAGCTCAGACACACACCTGGCACACTGCTTAGCGCTCTCTCCTGTACCACTCGGGGTCCCAGTAGATTTCCCCTCCGGACAGGGGCCATCAGACACACTGCAAACACTGTGCAGCAGAGCAGCCATGCCGCTCTGCCTGCCACCCCTCCACCCAAAGAGATGCTGCCTGAGGCAGCCCTGGTAACCAGGACCAATAAAGAGGGTGGTTCTCCACAGCTTGGAAACAGGCAGCAATAAAAACCTGACAGGGGCCCCAACGGTTGCCTGCACTAACCTTAAGCGACTGCTACTACTTCTACTACTACTAGAAAACTTTGCCTAGTGATGCAGTTTAATATACAAAATATAGCTACCAATAACTACAGGTGCGGATGCATTATTTGTACAGACCGTGCAACTACACATATGCCCTCGAGATATAGGCCAAGTAGGTGCTGGGACCCTTTCTCACTGTCAAATAAATCAGAGCATTCCTCACTTCCTCACTCTTAGTTTGTAATATATAGGTGGTGCTGGATACTGAGCACCTAGCTCACTTCCTGCCTGACTGGCACTAAGCAATGCAAAGGGCTTCTGTCAAAGTAAGGGGGTATTCACTGTCTTACTGCAGGTACATAATATGAACCATTTAAGCATTCATTGTATCACAAACGCTACTCTTCTCCTGCATCTATTTGTCTATACACTGAACTTGGGAATAAATTGATTGGAGGGGCCAAACATTGTTGTGATACAGGGCCTCTTTACTGACTATGACTGCCACTGAACTACAACTAACACATTTTAGTATTATAGTTTTTGGAAGATGATTGACTTTTAGTTTTGTGGTTTACTGAGCTTTGCAGACTACGGTACTCTATAATTTATTGCATAACCTCTCTGCCTCTATCTCTGCTGCCTTCTTTTAGGGCCACCTATCCCCATAGTAAGAAATAACAGATACTGCTTGTCACCTGGGACTGTGAGTGTAAACTCTCTACTGACTATGCAGGAGCCACAGAAGATATTCTATTAAATCTAGGGATGATTACTTGCAGTGAACAACAGAGGCAACTTAAGATTCTACCAGTGCACAGGAGTATTGCGAGCTGCACTACACAAAGAAATCCATCAGAATGACTAGATTCTTCAGGCCAGTATTCAGCTGTATTCTATTTTCCTTGTTTTTTTTTTTTATATATTTGGCTTCTAACTGACAAGGTAAAATATGAGATTTTGTAGAAATATCTTGGCTGATAAAGGATGATCTCTAATATGATGACAACATTACCCTGTGCAGACCAGTCTCTGGAGGCAGAACAGAAGTATTTGAGTCATTGATAAAGAAGTGAGAACCTTCAAATGCATTTGTGTATTATTAAACACAAGCTCCAGTGTCCTGGGAATACTGTCTTTGAGCCAGTACGATATGAGAAGACTCATCTTGCAGCAAACACAGAACGTCAGGCTGATTCCCATGTTGCCAAAATATGATTTATTTTTAAACTGCTCCTATCCAGAAAAAATACATTTGCAAGCATGTGGATATCCATGTGACAATTAGTTTAAAATGCAAAGCAGGCCCAGCAAACCAACCAGTTCACCTTATCAATGGCAATTATACTGTGAGATGACATGGTCTGGACTGGAGCAGGACAATAAGTATCCAAGGCAAGCTACAAATGAATGGAATCTTAACCTCTACTGTTTGCTATCTTTTTTAAGGAAACACAGATTTATTTTAATTCACATATTTAGTAACCCTTTAAAATGTAGTACATCGGCTCAGTTAGGTGACCGCCCTGACCAATGAGTGCTCGCCATTTGCTAGCAAAATTCTAAATCCAGAGCTCAGGGCTGTGCTACACGGCAGCACGGGGGTAATAATTGTACACCCGCATCGGCGGCGGGCAAGAAGCGTTCACCCAAAGGTAAGTATTGCGTTGGTGGGGGAGGGAGGCCAGATTGAAGAGGGAATTGCATTTTCCAAGTTCACCTGGGAAAGTGGAATTACCCTATAAGAGTAACATAGTCTAATAATAGAGTAACCAGCTACAAACACTGCAGAAAGGAATGAGTTCACCACCCAGGGAGGTGGTGGTGGGGGAATAATTGGCTTACAACCCACTGTTAGCAGACGTCTGCGCAAGAGAGTAAATGATAAGTTTAATAACCATTTTATTGCAGGTTAAAATAGTATTATGATAATTAATCCAAATCGAATGAATATACAGTGCCCAGAAAATTATTTATTTATATTTTTGCCCAAGCACTTACAGTTGTCATGCCTCCAAATAACTGGCTCCAGCTCTCTCAGCTCCACTTTCCTGAACTTCCGGTCCAGTACAAGATCACAAGGGACAGCACAGACTCCAGCAACTGTCCATCTATGAGCTTAGAGGGAGAAAGAAGGAGCAGGGAACAGAGAAGTGGCTTGCCATGCTGTGTCTGTGTGTTAGTGGAGACACACAGATTACTAGCACACACAAGATTGGGTCCATATGACTCTTATAGTGAATTAAATCACCCTTAGGCCCCGTTCACACCAAGGCATCATCGTTTTTGCATGCTTGTATGTGTGGGTTCAGCTAGCCTTTTTGCACATTTTTGCACATTTTACACATTTTTGCATGCGCACGTTTTGACAAACAACTTAAGAGACATATCGGTCAATGGATGAACGCACGTACAAACAAGTAAAAATGCACACGAAAATGTGGGACATGCTTCTGTCGTGTGTCTTTGCAAGTCTTTGCAATTGTACATGAAGGAATATTATTCTTAAATAGTTTAACAATTTTTAGACGCAGCTTTTCACAGATTGGTGAACCTTTGCCCATCTTTACTTCTTAAAAACTTCTTAAAAACTCTGACTCTCTAAGATGCTATTTTTATACCCATTCATATTACTGACCTGTTGCCAATTAACCTAATCAAGAAGGGGGAAAATCCTGCTCTATGGCCACGAGAGGCCATCTCTGCCGTTCAAAAGCTTAGGCCCGCTTTTGTGTCTTCTCCTGTGTTGACACATCCTTATTATTCCTTGCCATTTGTCATGGAGGTTGATGCTTCAGATGTTGGGGTGGGGGCAGTGGTCTCCCAATACTCTCCCACCAATCAGTTGCATCCATGTGCTTATTTCTCATATATTTCCTAGTGTGGAACATAACTATGGCATTGAAAATTGTGAGCTCTTAGCCATCAAGTGGGCATTGGAGATATGGCATCTTTGGTTGGAAGGGCTTGCCATCCACTTGTTTTGTTTAGAATGGCAAGAATCTAGAATACATCAGAACGGCTAAATGCCTTAACTCCCGTCAGGCCCGCTGGTCTCTTTTTTTACTTGCTTTGATTTCATGATTTCATATTGTCCAGTCTAAAAAAACTCCAAGGCAGTTGTACCATGGTGCAGTTTTGAACCTTGTTTAAATCTCTTCACAGAAGTTCACAGCATTTTGCCTGATCAGGTCCTAGCTGCACTCTCTCCTGGCCTTTCTGCTTCTTCTAACCCTAACCCAACTAATTCCACTACATCTCAGGCCTAAGGTCCTATCTGAAGAACATGACGCCAAGTTGGCTGAACATCCAGGAGTTGTCAAGACGCCTTCCTTAGTGGAACTAGCCTTTGATGGATCACCCTACGTAAGGACATCTGCTCATTTGTTAAGGCCTGTGAGACCTGTCAGCGTGCCAAGTCCTCAAGATCTAGGCCTTCTGAATTACTTGTTTCACTACCAGTCTCTATACATCCCTGGACTCATCTGGCTATGGGTTTCATCATGGACCTTCCTCCTTCAAATGGTTTTATGGTCATCTGGGTCATTGTGGAACGTTTCAGTAAAATTACGCCTTTTATTCTGCTGGCTAAGTTTCCCTCTTCTAAGTTGTTGGTATCCTTATTTGTAGGGGAGATACTGTGCCTCCATGGGGTACCCCTGAATATTGTCTCAGATAGGGGTACACAGTTTGTGTCAAAGTTTTGGAAAGCTTTATGTATGCTTGTTGGCACCAGTTTGTCCTTCTCCCCTGTTTATCATCCCCAAATTAATTGGCAGACTGAACACTAACAAGTCATTAGAATCGTACCTGGTGCTGTGACCTGGGAGGTGGTGCTGTGACCTGTGAACCGGAAGTCGTGCAGTAAGCACCCGCGCGGCATGCAGCGGCGTGCAGGGAGTCGGTACGGTGCAGGACCGGAGGGACCCGAGGGAGAGGAGAGGATCCGTGAGGGAGAGCGGTGGAGAGGAGAGGATCCGTGAGGGAGAGCGGTGGACGAGCCGGTGAGGGGCGGACCAGACGTCCGGACCGGAGGACGGGACCTGACGGCGGGAGGCCGGACAAGAGGACGGGACCTGAAGGCGGGAGACCGGAGGCTTGTGCGGACGGACGGACAAGGAGACTCAAAGGGGGTGCGGGACCAGAGGTCGGGGGAGCCGAGCGGGAGACCGGAGGCCGGAGTGTGCGGTGCAGACGAACAAAGTGAGGGACGAGTGTTCGACCGCAAGAGAGAAGTGACTGAAGAAGAAAAGTGACAGAGTGCAAGCTGTGAAAAGAGGGAGCAGGAGCAGTGACTGAAGAAGAAAAGGATCGTGTGGAAAGATCGAGACGTGACTGGAATCAGGAACAGGTCGTATGAAAGAGATTGGTGGCTGAAGGGGGTCTTTGAAAGTGTCTTTGAAATTGTGTGGGGGTGAGATTATATACATAAAGTACTACAGGTTTATATACATTGCTGAGAGGGCAGGCGAAAGGCAAATGTGGTACCTATATTCAAGAAAGGGTCAAAATGCCAACCGGAGAACTATAGACCAGTTAGTCTAACATGCATAGTGTGTAAACTGATAGAAGGAATTATTAAGGACTACTTAGTGGAATTTGTCCGGGACCATAATATAATAAGTGATGGGCAACATGGATTTAGGAAGGATCGTTCTTGCCAGACCAACCTGCTGACCTTTTACGAAGAGGTAAGTAGAGAGCTGGATGGGGGGGGGGACAATGGACATAGTGTACCTGGACTATGCCAAAGCGTTTGATACTGTGCCACATAAACGCTTGTTATACAAGCTAAGGGGTATGGGCATTCATGAATTAGTGTGCACGTGGATAGAAAACTGGCTACGAAAACGTGTACAAAGGGTATCAGTTAATGGCACTTTCTCAGACTGGGCGGAGGTCGTGAGTGGCGTACCCCAAGGTTCGGTGCTGGGTCCCATGCTTTTTAACCTATTCATTAATGATATAGGGGAGGGAGTGAGAAGTCATATCTCAGTGTTTGCTGATGATACGAAAATTGGGAGGGCAGTAGACACAGATTTAGACATTTTAACATTACAGGAGGACCTGGTTAAGATTGGGGAGTGGGCAACTGTATGGCAGATGAGGTTCAATGTTGATAAGTGTAAGGTAATGCACCTTGGAGTTAAAAATAGGCAAATGGACTATACACTCATGGGTATGCAACTAGGGAAGTCTGAAATGGAGAAGGATTTGGGGGTCATTATAGACCGCAGAATGAAGAACAGCTTGCAGTGCCAGGCTGCTGTAAACAAGGCAAGCAGAGTCCTGTCTTGCATTAAGAAGGGAATGTATTGCAGGGACAAGTCTATAATTTTGCCTCTTTATAGATCCCTGGTTCGGCCACATCTGGAGTATGCGGTCCAGTTTTGGTCACCAATACTAAGAAAAGATGTCCTTGAGCTGGAAAAAGTCCAGAAGAGGGCAACCAAACTAATTAAGGGGTTCGAGGATCTGAGCTATGAAACAAGGTTGTTAAAATTAAATATGTTCTCATTGGAGGTGAGGAGATTAAGGGGGGGCATGATTTTTATGTATAAACTACTCAAGGGTGACAGCAACCTTAGTAACAAACTGTTTACGGTCAGCTCTGTAACAAAAACCAGAGGGCACAACCTAAAATTGGTGGAAAAAAAATTTCAACACACAGGGCGCAAGGGGTTCTTCACAGTTAGAGCGGTTAAGGTCTGGAACTCGCTGCCACAGGAAGCGATTTCAGCTAAGAGCGTGGAATCATTCAAGAGACTACTGGACAAGTTCCTGGGTGACCAGAACATTCAGGGGTACAGGTATAGCTAACAGAAAAATCACGCATGGACTCATACACGCACACATCAACTCATAAATGCACACACACAATAGGTTGGACTTGATGGACCTATGTCTTTATTCAACCTCAAATACTATGTAACTATGTAACTACAGTATGTACCTGTATTGCTTCATCTCTGACAGACAGCTGCAATTGTCCTCTGCCCTGCCCTGGGCTGAGTTTGCCTATAATAACTGGCCTCACTCCTCCACAGGTAGCTCTGCTTTTTACTGTGTTTATGGCGACAATCCTAACTCCTGTTCCTTTTCTCACATTTCTTCAGATGTTCCTGAGGCTAGTAGTACTGTCCAGATGTTTTTTCAAATTTGGCCCAACTAGTCTCTCTTCCAGTTTGGCTACGTAGAAGATATTTGCTGATCATCTTTGCGTAGCCGAGTTTGGGTCTAACTTGATTCCTTGTCGAGAGCCAGACCCGATCTCCAACTTTAATCTGAGAGAGTCGGGAGCGAAGAGGATCAGCAAATATCTAGGTTCCTACTAAAAAGCTTGCTCCTAGGTTTATGGACCCCTATAAAGTGATCCAACAGATTAACCTGGTTTCTTTCAGGTTACAACTCCATGCTTCTATGAAAATTCCCAATGTTTTCCACGTCTCTCTTCTGAAACCAGTTCAGCCGGACACTGTGGTTTCGTCCCAGCCGCCCCTAATTGTAAATGGACAAGAAGAGTATGAAGTAGAGCATATTTTGATTTCCAAAAAGTTTAAAAACTCAGTTCAGTATCTCATTCACTGGAAGGGCTACAGCCCTGAAGAACAATCCTGGGTCCCAGCTTCTTCGGTTCATATTGAATACTTAGTGAAAAAGTTCCACCATTTGCATCAGAAACCATCACCTAAATGTCCGGTGGCCCCCGAGGCAGCCTGTGTAGTTCAGGCAGCCTGTATTGCTGGCTGCAGCCCTGACTGTTGTGGGTTAAATATCCTTTGTGTTGCTGGCTGCAGCACTGATCTAGTCAGCTGTGGCTTAATGCATCTGACCACACACCTCTGGGATAAGCCTTATTGTTGGTGGTGCCCAATTTAAGCATCATCAGCATGTTCCCCAGTGCTTGTGATAGTTCTTGCTACACAAGCCATGCTTTTTGTCTGTCTTTGGTTCTGACCTTGGCCCGTCCCTTGATTAGGCTTTTCCTGCTGCCAGCACTGGCCTCAGCTTGCACACAAATTACTCTTGCCAGCCGCCCACCTTGACCTCAGCCTGTACCCGGATTACCCTTTGCCAGCCACCAACCTTTGACCACAGCTCATCCCTGGTTTACTCTCTGGTAGTGCCTTTCACCTTCTGTCCATACCTTAGTGCAGCACCTGAGGCTAGCCTGTGGCATCACTCGATCAGAGCATCTAGTCTAAGTCCTTGGGGCATCCAAGTACCGGTAGGTACGCTTGCCTTATGGCAACGGCGGCTGCTATAGGTGAATCAAGTCGTCACTATTTGCTCTGATTTAATCAGCACTTCACATAGCTTAAAAACCTTAAGGCCTGGTTCACACATCCGTGACCGTGCGACGTTCGTGCGCAAAACTGTGCGGATCGCTGCATGGTCACGAAAATCGCACACAACCGCTGATCGCGCCTGCGGTGCCATTAATTTCTAATGGCACCCCAATTGCGGCCTGCAAGTTTTGCAGTTTTTGCAGCTATTCTGCATGGCAATTGCGGCAGAAAGAACGTGTGGTGTGGAAAAAGGTACATGTACCTTTTTACAGTGATTGCCCTGCGGATATAACCCCATTGAATGCACAGGATCGCCCAAGTGTGAACCTGGCCTAAGTCAACAGCCAAATTGCAGGAACTAGAAATTTGGACTTGGTCTTATTTCTACTTCCAGGGCTTCTTTAAATTAAAAGACAACTTTATTTAACAAACATGGCCCAGAGCAGCCCCACTGGTTGCATTATACATGTTTTAGAAATGATAAAGAACGGTAACTGAATGGCTATTCTAACTGTTGGACAAAACAACCTAAGAATGATCCCAGTTGGTTTATGTTGCGGATTGATTCATGTTACATGAATTATTTATCTGAAAGCTATTTCTTTATACATATTCCCATATGAGCTAAAAGTAGGAAAGGTTAAATAGACAAGTAAAGTTATGCAAGACCATTGAAGGAAGAAGAAGCTAACGAAGGAAAACAATAAAAAGCGATAAAAAAAATCAATCCCCATCCAATCTATTTCTGTCTCCAAGCCTGCAGAAAGAGTTAAAGATGAACTCCAGTTACACAGCCACACATACTGGGAGCAGTATGTACTATGAGTGCAGTGAAGACATTTTGAAGTAAACATCAAGTTATTTTGAGTTTATGCTTCCAATTAGCAGTCAGTTGACACGTTCAAACCTCTTTTCCTCTACCACACATCAGGGATGGAGGAATGTCCATTGCCGGTTCACCAAGGCCTGGTTCACACTTGGGCGATCCGTGACCATGCGGCGTTCGTGCGCAAAACTGTGCGGATCGCTGCATGGTCACAAAATCTCACACAACCGCTGATCGCGCCTTCAGTGCCATTAATTTCTAATGGCACCCCAATTGCGGGCTGCAAGTTGTGCAGTTTTTTGCAGCTATTCCGTGTGGCAATTGCGGCAGAAAGAATGTGTGGTGCGGAAAAAGGTACATGTACCTTTTTTCAGTGATTGCCCCGTGGATATAACCCAATTGAATGTACAGGATCGCCCAAGTGTGAACCTCATATAAATAGAGTTATATGATTAATGGTTGTATTTTTTTGCTCTGCTATATGGATCTCAACTCTCACTTGAGGTGAGGATTATGTCTGGACTCCAATCTTTTTAGTCAGTTACCCAAATAACACTTCTAAACTCTGTTCATTATCTCTACAGCGTAAAGCTGTCCTGTGACTCAGCCCAAATTCAGTCAGAGGGTGGCCCAGTTTGCACCCTATTGTTTAACAAAGTCAATTTTTCACACAATCAGTGTATGGCCAGCTTTACACTTTAAAATAGTCTTCACCACTCAAGTTTGTCAAGAAAAATATATCTTTTTAAAATATTTACATCTCATTGCTCCTCCTAGTAACTCTGTGTATTAATATGTGGGTTTCAGAATCATTTTCAGAATTGTATAAAGTGTGAAGATGGGATCTAAGTAATTCTGAAAGCTTAAAGGGTACCAGTTCAACTTCAATATTTCTACTTTAATTAATGGCTAACAAGGTACAATACTCTACTACTGCTTTAAGACAAAGCAGGAAACATTTGAACTTCGTAGTTTTGTACTGTGAAGGTGTGAATTCATAGCTATAGGAACGCGCTGTAAAAGGCCCTACGCCCAAAGGAGTACAGGAGCTTCTTTGGGGCGTATTTGCCACGCGTATCCATTAAGATACAGCATGATAGCCCTCGGAAACGCAAATCGCGGTAAAAACGTGTGGCATGAAACGTGCGCTATACGCGCATATTCTGCATGCCCAGGTGTGAACCCAGCCTAAAATGGGCTGTTTGGTGCCACTGCTGACACTGGGCAAGACACAAGCTTGTGCATTCCATTAAGCATGCACATGAATGTGCACACTTGTGCTTGCCTAGACAAAACCCTACAAGCAGAGCTTCAACTCACGACTTGCCCACAAAAAGGTGCCTGAGTCAGCTGCTTAACAGGTATTCATTAATATCTTAGATGTGGTATCTGCATTGGTTTTCATTTGGTTGGGCAAATAACATTTTCTGAAAGTACAGAAAATAGTTATTGATTTTGAAATGTAATGCCCTTGTCACTTCCTGTGAGCTGAAAAGAAAGCACAAACATCCTTATCTTTCTTGTGTATACACGAATCCCATTAGTCCACCATGTAATGGAGATGAACAAAGGCAGGCTTGTTTGGAATTCAACCTGACACTATTAGCAATTATTACATTTACCTGGTATGGCTTAGTTGTAGTTGTATGATAATTGCTTGACTTCAGTCCAAGATAAGCTGTAGAGTTCATAGCAATTCACGCAGGTTGATAACGCAGGCCAGAGCATTCAAATAAAGATTACCCAGGGAACCCACTGAACTATTTCCATGTAACTTCATATATCATTGATAAACAAGTCTTGTTCAGGTTATCATCTAGGGTTATATTACATTATAAACCCTGATCTTGAATGTATGTGGAATCCAGATTTATGGCAATTGCTGTGTTACATCACATAGAATGACAAGCCTCTATTTAATATCTAACCCAAGACGACAAGGTTAGGATAGCTCTCACCCTGTATGTTTATGCTACAACAGACTACTGCAAGCAAAAACACAGTCAATATATGGAAAGGAATACTTGCGGTTAGCAGCCTTTGAAACCTCACCGACACACCATGTGTGTGATGGAGGCAGAGATTGTTTGCTGAGAACTGACAGCTGCTAGTAACAAGTCCAGTGAAGAGTGCAGGGGGCAGCTTGTCAGTGGGGATGAGTCCGCAGCTTGGCAGTAGCGAGGTTCTAAAAGGAAGTGCAGGAATCCGATGTGGATTATCCATGTAGAGCTTTTGGAAAGAGTGTATTGCGATCTCTGTGTGGGAGATTGCTCAGCATCTGAACACAACAACAAGACGCTGAGCAATTCAAACCCCGTGGTTTAAATGTGATAGCTAGCTGTGAGAGGAGGAGTAGCGTGATGCCGAGGGAGTGGGCGGCACTGGACACTGTCGGAAGGCTGCAAGGTAAGTTTATTACACCTGTGTGACAACCATGGCTGCCACCATAGATACAGTGCAGAAATAAGTGTAGCCATAAAGGGACAGGAAGTGTGATGTTTTCAGAATTACCAAGTGAAAACAATGCGAAAATAGACTGAAATATGAAAAATAGGGCAGCTACCTGATCTAATGACCAGTAAACTACAATATCTAAAATTTCTGTTTTTGCTTTTTGATACATTTAAAAAAAGACTATCCCATAATATATTTATTAGAGTCGTATTCACTTTCGTTTTGTGTACCCTCATGTAAAGGAGCCTTTGCCATTGACATTCGTTTTCTTGGAAAAACTGCTTTCCGTACACAGTCAATTCAACAATAATGCATAGATGTTGTTATACAATGCTAAGAAATGTAATCCTCTGGGCATGCATTTTTTCTTCACTCAGCTAAAAATCTATTTTATGTTCGGAAAAAAAAACACCAAACATTATACCCAATGGATTAGCGATCCAAACACATCCAATAAAAGGTTTCACAGCTCAGAAAAAAATCCAATCACCCGCTTTATAATTCATCTAATTTTATCTTGCTTTATCTGCCGTTTCTCTCCTCTGTCTTTTAAATGCATTGCTCTTTTGTCATTTTTAATAGAAGATTGATGTCTTACCTGTTCAATGAAATAAACCGTTAGGTTTTTGATGTCGACAGCCTGCTGAAATCTAATCAGGTTATTGTTACACACTAAATCACAAACAGGTCCATCAGGTGACCATACAAGTGACTGTTCTTTCAGAAAAGGATGATAAAATTAAATAACTAATAAAACCGATGGAACCAGGTTGGGCCATTGTACTTGAGGCTACCCAATATCTTCAATACTAGCATCAAATAAAGGTGCCACACATTTGTCTCTAAATTGGGCCTTGTGCCTTCTAATGCATGAACTGAAATGTGGAGCACAGTACATGTATTTATTTATCACAGGTATTTATCTAGTGCTAACAATTTATGCAGCGCTTTACATAATGTACAATAACATCAGTCTCTGCTCAGAAGGAGCTTACAATCTAAGGCATCTTTTGCATACAGATACAGGGCCAATTAACCTTCCAGCATGACTTTGGAGTGTGAGAGGGAACCAACACAAGCACAGGAAGAACACGCAAACATCTTGTAAATAGTGTCCTGACCAGGATTCAAACTAATAACCCCCAGTGCTGCAAAGCAGAAGTGCTAACCACTAAGCCATTGTGCTACCAAGTGCTTATAATGAATAGTCTTTTACACCCAGCACCTATTTAACCTAGCTATATTATATATTTCTTTGTTAAGGAAGAGTTCCACTAAGCATTGAAGTGTATGTAAACCCAACTAATAAAGTTCTGTAAATAGCTCTATTTTGCATTTTAAATGTAGCTATGCAAGATTATCTACAATATATTGGAGTAGATATATAATCAATATGTTTTGATCCTGACAGTTTCTGCTCTTTCAGAGGCCTCCTTTAATAGGGTGACTACCAGCACCCAATGCTGCAAAAGGTGGTCCCCCTTCTGTGTGAACTATAAGCACTGCACTTTCATCCAATCAGCTGCAGTTAATGCCTCCTGCTGGTTTGATTGACAGTCGCTCTGACCATTTAGCAGCTGAGACTGGGATTTCCTTAAACTGAAATTGCCATTTTTGATGGGCAGCTTGGCTTGAATCATTAGGTACTAAAACTATGTTACACAGGGACTCAGAAATACTGCTGTGCTCCAACATGTTTAACCCCTTCATGACTGAGGCCCTTTTTTCAATTTTTGCAATTGCCCATATTTCTAATGTAACTAGTTGTAAAATGTCTACATAACCCAATTAAAACTAAAAATACTAAAACATTTTTCTGCAAACTTACTTTTTATTGTGTAACTGTAATTATCAGGACCATGAGGAATGTTTTAAATCTGCAGCTTTCATTCAGATTTTAACAAAATCTATAAAGGAAGATTCTTGCTTTGGCACTTTTTGTTATGGGGTGACAGCTGCCTCCCATTTGTGTCACATTGTAACGTATGCCCATATGTCCGATTATGCATATCTGCGGCTGTCAGAATACAATAGTTTGGTGGGGAGACTAAACAGTGTGGATGTGGGAATTTAGTGTTTTTTCTCGTTCAGCCCCCCATGGCCTGCTGAACCTTTGTGCTTATTGGACTGCACAGTAATATTTAGACATATTTAGCACAGCTGCCGTAACAGGAAAGTTTTAGTAACATTATAAAATGAAGGTTGCTAGCACAATGTCTATCTGACTGCATGTGTGTTTCTGTGACTTCAATTTGGCTTTAACAACTTGAAGGCCGGGGTGTTAAAACCCCCTTCCTGTCCAGGCCATTTTTCAATATTCAGTGCTAAGTTACTTTGACTGACATTTATTCAGTCATGCAATGCCGTACTGAAATAGATTTTATATAATTTTTTTCGGAGAGATAGCTCTTTCTTTTGGTGGTATTTAATCACCACTGGGGTTTATAGTTTTTTTACTATATAAAAAGTACCAAATAAAAAAAAATCAACGGAAACATTTGAACCTAATTTTTGGTAAGATATAAAAGATGGGGTCATGTCAAGTAAATAGATACCAAACATGTGAAGCCTTAAAATTGCATGCGCTCGGAAAACTACCATGCCCAAAATTGACCACAGGCGACACTTTAAAGGATTTTAGTCAGTTTAGCTTTAATTGTAATTGATGGCCCTAGAATTATTGCTTAACGGGAAAAAGAAAAAGGAAGGAGCGCAAATTCTTTTTTTTCCGTTCAGTTTCGTACAGTTAGACACCCTGGTCTAATAACATAAGGACACCACACCACACCCCCCTAGGAGTGCGCTAACCAATCAGTCTTCATTTCTAACGTTCTAGAATTATTGCTCACACTCCAATGTTTGTGGTGGTATGTAATATGTGTGGCACAATTGTAATTTTTCCATGTAGGCGCGCCCAACACGTGTTTGCATTGGTATGTGTGTAAACGTGGGGGCAGGGGACTCAAAAGGTTTTTTCAATTTTTTTATAAGCTTTTTCCTTTTCGGCCACAGCAGCCAGAGAAATTACACACTGAAACCGGAAGTTATGTAATTCACTGCTGAAAGTGTGCTGATCTCCCTCGAGGTACAAAAAACCACCAGTCCTGGGCTTGCATGGTGGGCAGCTGAGTCTGGTATAGCCGGCAGCGGCAGTGGAGGGGGGGATGTACACTCCCATGCACCGTACAAGCGATTGGATGGCTCTAAAGCTGCCTGAACACTTGTTTGTAACAACCATTGCTGGCTGTTAAAAATGTTTACCGTAAAAGAGCGAGCCGTCTGCCCATTTATATATACGGGGCAGATGGCAAGCTGTTAAACAAGAATTTTACTACATGATTTTTGATGAAGATGAATGCAGAGACTAAGGGTTTGTGTCGATGGCCATTCTTGTCAAACACTGCATTTTCTATTCAAATACATGCAGCTGTGTTCAAATGGGATATACAACATTTGGCAAGAACAGGTTGCATTTCACCTGCTTTGTTTGCAGTTGGAATGCATCTCATAGGGCATGCTGCTTCCAAAGAAATGTAGCACAATGCAAAGCAGGTCAACTGCAGCCTGTTGACCTGCATTAGACATGTGTTCGAAATGCTCATAAAATGTAGGGGAACATCGCCAATTGACATAAGCCCTTAGTGTGATAATATTGCTCACTTTCATAACCTCATTGCACTAATCAGGTACAATGTAATCCTATACAGTGTCCTTCATACTTCAGTTCTCTTCAAGCCCGCTAGTTCTTTCTAAAATCTAACATGGCTTCTGTTGAAATTCAGGTGAATGTATTGAAATTATATATTTAGACTAGCAAAGCTGCTTCTAGGTGATCATTAAAGATCTCTACCATTAGTTGGATATTGTACACAGTTCGCTGCCCTATTCCTTTGAATAAACCATTAAATAAATTACAGCAATATTAATTCAACTTGTACAGTGTTTATGAACAGTTGGAGAAAACATTATACAAATCAGCTTTATTTTCTTATTCTTCGGGAGTCTGCGGCTCCCTGTTGTTTACACCTACATATAAAAAATAATTAGCTTCTCTTAGATTAAGAAAAATTATTGAAAAGAAAGCAAGTTACGGCAAAAAAACCAAAACTGAAGCGTCTCGTAGCTTATTGAATTTCATGCTTGGATATGTGGCTGATTTAATAAAAAAAATGTATTATCTTCTCTGAAACTTGCAAAAATGAGTCCATTGTGTGCGCAATAATACCACTTCTTGCAATTTAATTTACAGGACACTTGCCAAGAACAGACAAGTTATCTCCTAATGGTAACTATGTATAGACTGATCATGGGGAACATTTGGCATACACTGACTCTAGTTATACTTGGTTATATTTCTCAAGGTACGTAAAAGAAAGGGAGGGTTAGACACAATTGACTTCAAAAGGGGCACTTGGGACATATTTTAAACTCTTCTTATTACCCCCAGTCACCTGGTCCAAAATGTGTACAGAGTCAGTTTATACTTCCGGGTTGACTTCTATGTTGTTTTGTGTGCACATAAAGCATTTGCAGTGTGGCCAGAACAGAACCTTAATAATACAGGCTCTAGGTGCTCTTCTGGATCCATTGCCTGTGTGAACTTAACCTTAGAACAAGGGTAGGCAACCTGAGCACTCCAACTGTGGTGAAACTACAAATACCATGAGGCATTGTAAGGCTCTGACAGCCACAGACATGACTCCCAGAGACATGACGAGATTTATAGTTTCAACACGCCTTATACTTAAACTGAAAAACTGGCTTTTTTTTGTGCTAGGGAGCGCATTACTTCCAATCATATCAAATAATTGCTTGGGTATTGACTGATCAATAGGATATTTTTGCATGATGATTGCATCTGACAACATTGACAGTAATTGTACGGCTACTCTTTTTGTAGCTTGACTGATTTGGAATTTCAGATTGGGCTATATATATATATATATACACACTGAGTGGCCAGTTTATTATGACCACCTGACGTTTGTAGGCAAATAAGCTATAATTAGCTATAATTTGGCGCTGAAGTTGCTAGAGGGCCAGACCATTATAAATAGGGAAGCAGGTTGTTTACCACGACAGTAGAAGTGATTTTTTTATGAAGATACGGGTAAACAACGCGATTTAACAGCCTTTGAACGTGGGATGATTGTTAGCGCGAGCCATGGAGCGAGTATCAGCAAAACTGAAGAATTTGTTAAATGTTCAAGAGGGGATGTTGTTAAAGTGTTTAAGGACTGGACTATCAGCCGAAAATCTGGGTCTGAACGTGCGAATTGTGGCCGTCAGCGACTAGTCAATGTTAGGGCAGAACGGAGAGTGGCAAGACTGGTACAAGACAACAGAAGGGCAACACAGTGCAGTGTCAGATTT
>NW_017306543.1:795800-801586 GCF_000935625.1 Nanorana parkeri
TATATATATAAATAAATATCTTGTTCCTGGCTGCTATCAATTATGGCAAACTCATATTAAAGTTAGGACGTGAATGATTTCACTTATTGCTCTATTAAATTACATTTAGACAGGACATACCATAAAGTTGACCTTGCATCTAAATTTCAAGGTTCACCTATTCAGTGTTGCCTCCCTCCCCTTTCTAAAATACTGCATTGAAAGTTAAAAGACACCAGTTAAAAGCATTGAAGCTGGGGGAAAGATGAATGCATTATCTTTTCACCCCTGCCAGTGTTTGTTTCTTAGTAAAATACAGATTTTTAGAAAGGCGGAGTGGAGGCCACACTAATAAAGCAGACCTTGATTGTTGATCAATGTCCAATTTTAGTATCACAAGCAGGTTCAGCTAGTTCAGTAACTCTCAGTAGATACCTGCAAATGGATACATAGCAAAATAGAGAAAGAAACCTTGATTCTGAAGACAAGCAAAAAAGCATAACAGAAATTCTTACAAAAAATACTGCACAATATATGTTTGTAATAACATGTAGTACAAAGCATTAAATCACAGTCAGAGGAGACGTAAGAACACAAAGCAACATACTTTGATGATAAATAAAAGTCTAACTAAGATGACTTTAAGAGCAATGCACTTACATAGGAAGCAAGATAATAACCCTGTTCCTGTAACATTTGGCCACTGTCAAGTGATTTATTATAAGTAGAATTAGTTACGCACATTGTTACTTTTCGTCAACCATTATTCATATTCAACACCTATAGACTAATTGATCACTGGGACGACAACTGACCATTTTTGCAAGCTAAGTTGTTTCAAATAACACCTCAGAAAAACATGGCTCTGGAAGGCCTTTTTTTGACTTACACCAAATGTTATATATTATTTATTTTCCAGAAAAAAACATTTGAATCATACTGTGATTCATCCATAGTACTGCCTCTGTTATACAAACTAAAAGAGAAACGTAGGGGATTATTCACTATTGAGCCGAAGGATACTGCCGTGGCTTCGGCTGATCCTTGGGCTCTCTTCGGCCGCTGGAGCTCTTCGGTTCAGTCGAACCGAAGGGCTGCTTTACGGGCTATTCACAATACCCCGTATAGCAGCCAAAGGCAGCTATGCGGCTCAGCAGAGCCGAAGGAATATGCTTCGGCTCGACTGAGCTGAAGTGACAGCTGAAGCAGGGCTGTCACTTTGGCTCAGAGCTTTAAAATACCTTTCTTTATTTTTTACTTTTCCTGTTTTTGATCATTTTCAAAATGATTTTCAACCTTTTTTTTTACACTCTTTTCACTTACCACGGAGGTGCCAAGCAAAATATCCAAGCTGAATGCCGCTCGCCTGCATATGACTATTCACTCATTGCCATTCAGCCCCTACGAGAATAGGAGCGAATGACAGCGAGTGAGCTGCCGGAGCTTTAGCTCAGCTGATCTAGATGTTGGATCGGCTGAGTCGAAGTCCCTCTGCACTTCAGCTCAGCCGTACATGCAGAGCATGTTCAACTGACTGAAGGCAGCCGTACAAAGCCAATGTACGGCTGATTCCAGACAATGAACGGCTGAAATCAGCTGCACAAGCCAGAGGTGAATAGCCAAACAGCGTTCGGCTCACTTCACTTGGGCTGGGTTATTCACTCTGCTGCCTTCGGCAGCTTTGTGAATAATCCCTTTAAAATTTTACAAACTAATAGCTTCCCTTTTCTAGTTAGCATGTATTTTACAAAATATATAGTAATTCTTTTATTGATACATTTTGAAAGAAAGGGAAAAAAACACATTGTTTATATTAAAGAAACACTCTGAGGGTTATTCACTAAGGAGCTGAAGGATTAAGCCCAACCTTTGGCTAATCCTTCAGCTTGCTTCGACTGTGGGAGCCCTTCGGTTCAATGGAACCGTAAGGCCACTGTACGTGCTATTCACAATAGCCCGTACAGCAGCCAAAGGCAGCCGAAGGGCTCAGCCGAGCCGAACGCATATGCTTCGGCTTGACTGAGTTTAACACACAGCCGAAGCGGGGAGTCTGCCGAAGCAGACTGTCCTCTCCGCAATATGTAAACAAATAAAAAAACACAGCGTAGGGTCCTCCTCCCAAACCATACTAGACCTTTTAGGTCTGGTATAAATGTTAGGAGGGACCCCCATTTAAAAATCAAAAAATGCCCTGACCAATCCTAGCCTGTCTCCCCCTGATACCGGCCGATTCCGTTTATTTTTTTAATGTTTTTGCGGCTGCTGTCTGAATACAAAGGAAAAAAAGCATCAGATAACAGGGGAAGCATTAGCTCCCTGTTATCTGCTGATTCCCCTGCTATGTTTTTTTTCCCTATTATTTTGACAGCTGCCGCAGGCTGCTGTCAGAGTAAAGAAATAAAAAAAAAACAAATAGCATAGGAATGAATAGCTAGGCTGCTATTGGCCATTTCAAATTACAATAGCCAATAGTAGGTTGGCTACTGCATCCACCCACTGCTGCTGTCAGCAGAGGTGGACCTGATGGAGAACTTCAGGTCCACCTCTGCTGGTTGACAGCAGCAGTAGGCGGGTGCATTAGCCAGCCTACTATTGGCTATTGCAATTTGAAATGGCCAATAGCAGCCTAGCTATTCATTCCTATGCTATTTGGTTTTTTTTTATGTCTTTACCCTGACGGCAGCCTGCGGCAGCTGTCAAAATAATAGGGAAAAAAAACATAGCAGGGGAATCAGCAGATAACAGGGAGCTAATGCTAATGCTGTGATCTGATATCACGGTGGCTCCGCCGAGTTCTCAGTGTGTAATGACAGTTCAGCGTCCCCTGGTTACCAGGTAACCGGTGATATCACCGCCGGCTCCGCCCAATCGTTTTCTAATTTTTTTACCTTTTTAAATGTTTTTCTATTCTGCTCGGTACCACACTGGGTGGCATTCAGCTATTCACTCACTGCTGTTCGGCCCCTGTGAGAATAGGCCGAACAGCAGCGAGTAGCCTGCCGGAAGTTCGGCTCAGCCGATCCAGATGTTGGATCGGCTGAGTCGAACTCCTTCTGCACTTCGGGTTAGCCGAACATGCAGAGCATGTTCGGCTGACCCAAAACCAGGCGAAGCAAGCCAATGTACGGCTGATTTCAGACGCCTGAAGTGATTTCAGAAGCCTGAAGACAAGCCTGAAGTGAATAGCCGAACAGCGTTCAGCTCACTGCACTTCGGGTCGGTTATTCACACGGCTGCCTTTGGCAGCTTTGTGAATAACCCTCTCTATGTATCCCTTTTTACACAGTTACTTCAACCACCCATATTACCCTTAACTACAGCCTTGTTGCAGTGCCTTAAGCTGACAGAGGCAAAGAGTGGCATGGATAGGCATGGATCCATTCATAGAACCCTTTGAGGTAAATGGGTTAGTTCTGGTCTGTTGTTACATAATGAAGTGCAGTGAAAGCAGTACATGACAGCACTTTCCACATGCCTGGTCATTTAGTGCTTATTTTAAAGGAAGACATATGTAGGCCAATTTATTGGGAAAGGGAATTATATGTCACCGAGCCATCCAAAAAGCACAAACAAAATGTCATTCTTTTTTATACAGCAAGTATTGCTCACACATTTGCTGCAGAAATGCTGCTTACAGTACTGTAGTTTTTGGTTTGGTACATATGGCCACTATAGTATGAGTACAGCTCTGTCTATTGCAATGCATAGTGTAGATTTATTTAGCACTGTTTAATTATTTAACTGAAATATTGCATAAAAATATCATTATAGAATGTGTGAAGGCCCCTATCAAGTGGCCCACCAAAGCATTGTTTGTGCCTGTGAAGCACTGTGATAGTGCTCTTTTTGTTCATTTTAAGAGATTTGATGCTGCCTGGAATGTAAACAATAGACGCTAAGATTGCTGAACAAAGTTAGGCCTCATTCACACCAGGGCGACAGCAATTCAGTGCGCTGTATGCACTTTTTTTGGAAGCGCGTCTTTGCACATGTTTATACGTGTTTTAGCGCCAATAC
This sequence comes from Nanorana parkeri, assembly GCF_000935625.1. Lineage (NCBI taxonomy): Eukaryota > Metazoa > Chordata > Amphibia > Anura > Dicroglossidae > Nanorana > Nanorana parkeri. The sequence continues at coordinate 799,797 of NW_017306543.1, forward strand.
ATGATTCAAAATGTGCTAATTCCTATGAACGACCCTCATAGGAATGTATGGGTTTTTCAACGTTGGCATTTCAGCACAGAAAAATCAGCGCAGCGAAACCACTATGGTGTGAACGGGGCCTAACAGCCTATGATCAACCTCAGTGACGTTGTAGTATAATTTCTTAGTTGTTCCCGAGAGGATCCAATCTTTCTGTCACTTTTATAGACCTTTTCAGAGAGTGGTAGAAGAAGACCTTGTGCACAAATGTAAAGATGCAGTTCTGGGTTCTCTAAAGCTGTGTTGGTGCTAAAGAGCTATCTAACAACACAAGCTACAAGAAGGTGGGTTATTTATCTCCTGGAGGATGAGGTCCTGCTTCACTGAAGTGTGAGCTCTTGTCACATTAAGGAGACTGAAAGAACCCTCTCTAGGGCTTGGTAGTGAGGCAGGAAGGCAAAGCACTGTCCCCTAACTGGGTATAACAGAAAGGGGCTACTGCTACTAAGTCCTGCAGGTAAAGTCCTGTTGCTTGACAGGGACAAAGACAAAATGAAAATACATTTGCGGTAATATTTATCAGGTTATAGATACGCAGTTGGCCGTGGGGCAAAAGAGAATAATTTGCATGGCTCTATCCACTATCATAAAAGTCAAGATAAAACCCTTATATTTTGATTTCTGATGGAAATGAGACATGCAGATGTCTTGCCAGGCTCTGCCATGCTTCACTATATTTTATAGTGTAGGGACTCAAGAGTGCAATGTACATTATGTTTCATTTTGCTGTGAGCATAATTCTAAAACATAACATCTTTTAGGACAGAAACAAACCAAATACATTTTACTATGCTCTAAAGTGAACATTGTTTTTCCCCTCTGAATCCATTTTATAAATGTAATAGAGCATCTCAATGTCAGATCTGAACAGGACACGTATTTTACCCATGTACGTGTTTCTACTCTCCTATCTACAGACATAAAGAGGAATGCTGACCTGTGTCCTTGAAATTTGATAAGATATTTGCTGCAGGATTGATATAAAACACAATCACTCCAACACATTTCCATCTAATATCTTATCTCTTTCTCTCAGCTGCCCCCGAGTTTGCATACCCCCCACTCTGATTGTTTGGAAATAAAAATCAGTTAGTAGAAGAATAACAGAAGACTAAGCTGTTGAAATATCTTTCTGTAGGATTGCCAAAACTTGCTCTCATGTTTAAATGTTTTAACTGTGAGCATCTGGCAGTTTTTAAAAGCTTTGCTGCTCCAGCAGTGTCAGGGTTATAGGTGGGTAAAAAACAAAGAAAAAAAGAGAAGAATAGAGAAGGCCAGGAAATTTGCTCCATCTTCCAAAAGTCATGCCTTGCTGTGCAGTGCAATCCTATGGGCTCAAATACATTCTTATGAGCTGACATATACATCTGTTGTGAATGAATTAGAGATGAGCAGAACTTAAAAAATATGCTTCATCAGTAATTTAAAGAACACACATCTGTAGTCTTATTGCCAGGTTTGGATCTGCCTTTTCTTTAGTCTTTTTAAAATTCTACTAACCCCCAAGCACAGTAGGCAAATGCATTTTCTCACTAACAAGAAAGTTGTGAGCCTGCAGTCCCATGCTATGCTGATGGCAAGCCATATGCTTGTGTTTCAAATGGAATAAACCAAAAAATTGTTTCTTAGCCACCAGCATGGCAAGCGTACCCAGTGGGGAAGCTAGACATTCTGTCAACCAGGGCAAAGGCTCAGAGCTGCTCTCCCCCTCAAGGGAGAAGATCTCCATCCACACAACCAGTGGTACCCCT
>NW_017306543.1:801673-808078 GCF_000935625.1 Nanorana parkeri
GCATACCAATTATTTTATTGTTCTTTCCTTTTACAAAAAAAGGTCCATTATGGACAAAGCTGCCTGCCTGAATCTGATTTGTATTTCCGCAGAATCATCAGATGAAAAGTAAATATTCCCCAAACTGAGTACAGTAAACTCTCTGTTATCCGGAATTCAACTAACTAGAACTCTCATCAAACCAGAAAAAGAATCCCCTGTGTACTCACTGTTCTGCTGATCTGTGGTATGTATTATCCTGGAAACTATTGTGTGCCTATTTGTCTTAACTTGCTTTTGATTACTACATTTCAATATAAATTTGAAGTCAATACAGAGTTCATGTTATGATTTGGTATAGTATGGGGTATGGCATTAGTTAGACCTATTTTTAATAGTAACTCTCAAGCAGCCAGAAACAACATTTATCTGGAATCTACCCATCCCTGTGGATGCCGGATAACGGGGAGTTTACTGTACTAAGCCTTAAGCTAGGAAAGCATATATAATATTATATAATAATTTGTACAAACACTTAAAACTTGCCAGAAACATCTGTATCTATGAGATCTTAACCAATATTACTCCATAAAGATAAAATGTAGTATATACAGCATTCATTATCATTAACTAGCTCTGTAAAAGGTTTTGCTTCAGCTCTTCATTTAAATGATAGTGGGTGGAGATTATGTATTGAATAGCAATGTCACAAGAAAACTTTGGATAAACACTAAGTAGATAAGTAAACTTATTAATTAGCAATGTATTGGACAACACACATTCTAAATATGAACTGTTTGCAGTAAACCCATTTTCTCCTTTAATGTATTGAGCATACAGCTGTAGCTGGCTCACCCAGACTGACCTTTTCTGTCTGCCAACAAAATCAGATTCCAATTGATAATTGGCACTCTTCTATACTTCTTGACATTCTGGGTATCCACTATAAACAGGGTCTATTTGCATTATATTGATTGTTTGAATGGCAATGCCAAGAAAACATTGCATTATACTGTAGCCCAGATCCAGCAGACTGTGCCAAACTTTGATTTCATGGCAAGATCTTTTTGTTCTTTGACTAATAGGTGATACATGAGACTTGAAGTCGCTTCTGTTATTCTTATTTTGATCTTTGTATTTGTATATTTAATAGATTTGGGAGTTATTATTTACCGTGCAATTTAGATTGTTGAAATGTATTTTAGTACAGAAGAAGTTTACTTTTTTTATTTATGATATATCAAGTCACTAGAGATAAGCAAATCCATCTGCTAGGTCTGAGATTTACCCAGGGATGGACAGTTGGACAATTCACTATCTGCAAAAAGTAACAGATCCACTGTTTGGAGTTATTCACTCTCCCTCTGCCCCAAGTGGCATTTGTGTAATTCCATATTTACATCATACATAGCCATTAATCGACAGAAAATTCCTACTAGCTGTTGCATGCTGTACCTGTACATGCAATGTTTTCTTTGCACTGCCATTCAAACCAACAATATAATGCACATAGATTCTGTTTATAGTGGACACACTTTAAAGCGTATGTAAATCCTAACAATTTGCTCAATTTTTGTGTGTTAAATATATAAATGCAAGCATTTTGTTCTGTCAATAAGTTCAAAACAAATACCTGTTGATCCTGGCAGAAATCCTGTGAACCTATAATTTTGTGTGATCTCTGCTGCACTATTAGTAGTTGCATTGTTCCAAACTCTCTCTGTTGACTTCAAAACACCTCCCAGCGTTAGAGGGAAAGTAGGGAGTTTGTGTTCTGTAGTCCTGTAGGGTTCTGTAGTTCTGTAGGGTGACAAACGCTGCTTCTCCATATATACAGTACTGTGAGTGAGCGGTGTCAGCCTAGGACAGGAAGTTTTACTGGTAGGATAACCAGATGAAAATATTCTTGGGTTTGGATATGCTTTAATACAAGAATAATAAACAAAGCCAGGCACTCTGTGAATATCCATCTTTGTGAATCAGAGGGAAATGCTTCATTTTTGCCAGTCACATGTACTGCAAACTGAATGAAAAAATACATAAACAATACCTACATGCACTAATTCTAAGAATTATTTCAAATAAGGAAAGTATTTTCTCTGCACATTGGCCAGAAAGCAACCTACTTTATTTATATAGCATTCTGCCAAACTTTTACAGGGTTATTCACAAAAGGCTGAAGAAGACAGGAGAAGTGAACAATCTAGGACAACATAGCTGAACTGGAAAGTGAGCTAAATTGGAGAATTTCTCCAAATCAGCTATGTTGTCCTAGATTGTTCACTTCTCCTGCCTTCTCCAAACTCTTCACCCTTTTGTGAATAGCCCTGTTAGTGTGAATTCACAGACATTCTCTAACGTCTGTTCTTCAAAGGGAAAAGCTGCTTAACATTTACATTATTTATACAAGTTTTTACATTGCTTACACATTCATCAGTCTCAGTACATGTTTTTTCACAAGGCTGATTATTGCATTTTCGAATCACAATTCAGTGACTGCCTTTGGAGATCAGTGTATATAGCATCTCTCACAATTGCACAACAACCAAAACATGGCATACACAGTAGAATACAGGGTAACTGTCCACTTTTGTGGGTGACAGAAATATGACAAATGCACATATGCTATATATAGCATGAGGAAAGTACTCACTGCACAGGGGCAACTGCCATATTTTGGTCATCTATAAAACTTGTCAATGCCAATATTTATTTTGGGGGCTGAATCAGCCAAAATTTAAGCCATGGTGGCCCTGTCAGCACAACAAACTTTGATTACAAAATTGAAGGAGCCGTGTTGAAAAATGTCGACTGAACAGAGGCAATCACTATTCAGGTATTCAGACAGCCACATGTAACGGGGTGTTAGGCTTGTAGTTCTCTCTGTTTCCACTAGATGTCCCCACCTGCCCTTATGTCCTTTACTTTGGACACTCGGCCCTATCTTAGGGACGTTTGTGTTTTAATGAAACAATGTCACGAGTTTCACAAGATTTGGGAGGGCACCATGGAGAGGCAGAAGGCTGTGAAGAGCATTGACTGCTCCACAGTGATGGTTGCAGTGTGTGAAGTGATAAGACAGAGACCCATTTGTGAGGGAAAGTTAGGCCTAGAGGCAGGGGCAGGTTCCTGGAGAGGAGGGACAGTGCAGGGACACTAAGGCCCCGTTCACATGTAGCGACTTATCGCGCGATTTCCGCCATGATATCGCTCATTTTTGCCGCGCGATATCGCGAGAAGTCGCCGGCTAATGATAGTCAATGGAGCTGTCTCCATGTCGCGCGTCGCTCGTCGCGGTCGCAAGTCGCTTCTACCGGATCCTTTTTTCAGCGGATTTTGCTTTTTTTCTATGGAGCTTGATGGAGAAGGTCGCGCTACCGTTGCTGGATCGTCGCTGGATCGTCGCCCCGAAAGTCGCGCTATCCCGGCCGCTGCAAAGGTATGTCGCTACATGTGAACGGGGCCTAATGGATGCCCTTACGTGGGCTAGCATTTGAGGACAGGGCATCTAGAGTGTTCTCCAGCCTTCTGCACACCACATTTGGCTAGGACAACACACTTTCATGGACATTGCCTCTAGGAACCTCATGTGTACATGCTTAAGCATGCTTTGAGCAACCTCCTGTATGTAAGCCCTGCATTACTGTTCTGCCTTAAGACTGACATACATAAGTGTATTGTTGTATATTACTGAACTTTGGAGGAGGAATACTGCATTGTTGTAATTCTTGACTAAAGGCTTAAAGGAGAAGTTGTATTGCTTTATCCATTTAAATCTCTTTCACACAGGTTGCACTACCCACACGCTGGTGATTGGATAAATACAAAGTCCGCCAGTGGTGATTCATCCAGCCATGCTGTTTAGCATGGATAAGAGAATCAAGTGATTCTGCGAAGCTGAACAAGATAAATCTAGCAGTGTATGACTAGCTTAAGTCTCTCAAACACCTGTAGCCTCAGTTTCTACTGTATTGACTATTCTCTGCATTTTTGTGGTCTGTCCAGCAAATCTAAAAAAAATGGGCCTATAGTTTGCCAAAAATAGAAAATATATATTTCTGAAGTTAAACATTGTAAACTTTTCTTGGATGTGTGAAATGTCACATTCCCCACATTTGTATATACCATTATCCTCTGTGTAGAACCATTTAAATCTGTCCTGTGCATACCTGTGCATACCTTTTATATTATTACTATTATTAATATTATAACTACAAGTATTTATATTTAAATTAATATTGCCATTCTGTATTATCTGTACAATGATACATTTTGCTACTATGATAAAAAAACTCTGTCTGGCTTGTACTACTAGTGTCTTTTTAATAACTAATCATGGCACAAACTAGGTCTAGACTCCTTCATTGTCTTACAAACAAGACATCTAATGCATGGCTTATAAGGAATTAATTTATAACGTGTTTTTTTTGTGTGCACATACTTGCCCCTTGAGATTAAGATTCTAGGACTCCAAACCTCATGTTTCTGACCGTATCTATATAAAAAGAGGGCACATTAGCAGAAAGTGTATAGCAAAAGTCACATTTCAAGGTGAGCCCCACTGTATCCTATTCCCTTGAGGTTTCTTTACATTTATAATCTGTAACTCTTTTTGCTGCTCCACTGCCCGTCCTGTCCTATAATTCAAATGGTGATCTTCTCAAATCTCTCAGGCTTTCATTCGTACATAGGAACATGTATTTTTAAACTCACTTATGCAATATACCAATGAGACCCTTCAATTATATAATTACACGCTAAATAAAGACAGAATTGTATTGTATTATATTGTAAGACAGAAAGAAGGTTAGAGTAGGGAGAAAAGTATTCAAGCTGAAGATAGTGAGGGGAGCAGCAGTTTTTGAAGTTATTTTTCTGTATTGAATTTTACTCAATTTACAGGGACACGTACAGTTTTAACAAAAACGTTTAAATATATCAAATGTAATATTTATATAGAAATATATAAATTTATAATAAAAATACTATCCATTTTTTTCTTTTATTTTTTTTAACCAAATTTTATTTATCAAGGTTTTTTAATAACAAAATAAACCATTTCAAAACCAAACATTATGCACATAAAATAACAAAACATTTCACAATATTAGACCTTAACCCAATTTTAAAAGGCCCCTTTTTCTTCTGTTTCCTTTTTTTTGTCCTGAAACAAATTATACTCCCCTAAGATAAATTATACCTAAAGGAATAATAAGAACAAGTGATATGGTACTGACAAAATATTTAGCACCTCTATGTTGAAAAGGCAACTACTCCCCTTTCAGATTAAAGTTTACTGCTCATATCCACTCTCCTATGGGGGTGGACATGGAAAGGTCTCCTATTGTGCAATTATCTTCCTAAGGAGAAACAATGTTTTACTTAGCCGCAGTCTCAAGTTAACTTTCTGGAAAATCTAAGGGGTCTATTCACTAAGCTGCCGAAGGATCTAGCCGTAGCTTCAGCTGATCCTTTGGCCCCAGGACCCCTTCGGTTCAGTAGAACCGAAGGGCTGCTGTACGGGCTATTCACTATAGCTACTGACTGCTGGGCGGAGCCAGCCGTCATCTCACGGCTGGCTCCGGGCACTTGCACAGACAGATCAGCGCCCCTGGTTATCAGGTAACCAGGGACGCTGATCTCCAGATAGCCCAACTCTCCCGGACGCTCCGGGAGTCTCCTGCTATTAGATAGTGGCTCCCGACCACCTGGGAAAGAAACACTTTCTCCGGGAAAGTTTTACTCTGCTCGATCGAGCAGTGTAAACCTTTCACTGCTCTCTTGTCTTTTTTTTTTTCATCTGACATCGGAGCTGTTGGCTGCCGTCAGAATAAATTTTTTTTTAAAACACCATAAGAATGCATAGCTACATTCCTATTGGCTACTTTACTTTGCAATAGCCAATAGCAAACTAGCTATTGCACCCGCCCACTGCTGCTGTCAATCAGCAGAGGGGACCTGAAGTTCTCCATCAGGTCCCCTCTAGTGATTGACAGAAGCACAGGGTGGGTGCAATTGCTAGTTTGCTATTGGCTATTGCAAAGTGAAATAGCCAATAGGAATCTAGCTATGCATTCCTATAGTGTTTTTTTTTTTAAATTCTGACGGCAGCAGAACCGCCCGGCCAATACAAAACCACGTTCGGCTCACTTCACTTCTGGTCAGTTGTCTCAAGTCTCAGAATACATATGTATGGAATACATGCACACATTTTTTTTAATAATTATATTACTATGTTGTACAACTCTTTCCAATACTGTACCAGCTTAGGACATTTCCAAAGAAGATGAATAAAATCTTTCAAGACTTGACAGCAATGGGTACAGTAAGATCTTGAAAACCAGATATTTATAACAAATAGCATTTTAACTCCCATAGTAGTTTTATCCTAGAAACATTAACACATACAGTACATTAAAATATAAT
>NW_017306543.1:808594-812271 GCF_000935625.1 Nanorana parkeri
TACATCTAAAATGTTTTTTGCTGATAACTCACCCGCCGATAAATGCTGGTTTGCTATTGGCTATTGCAAATTGAAATAGCCAATAGGAATCTAGCAATGCATTCCTATGGCCAAAATATATATTTTTTTCTATTCTGACACGGCTCCGTGTCAGAATAAGAAAAAAAAGTAAAAGCAGTGTTTCTCTCCTTTGCGGCCGGGAGCGGGAGACTCCCGAGGACCTGGGAGAGTTAGGCTTTTTTTTTTTGACAGCAGCAGAACCGCCGGCCAATAGAAAACTGTTGGGTGGAGCTAGCTGTCATTGCTAGCTCCGCACAATCGTTTTCTATTTTTATTTTTCTACTTTTTTTACTGTTTTTCTGTTCTGCTCGGTCCCACAGAGAGACCGAGCAGAACAGCCGAGCCGAATGCTATTGTCTATTGCTAATTGAAATAGCCAATAGGAATCTAGCAATGCATTCCTATGGCCAAACATTTTTTTTTTCTATTCTGACACGGCTCCGTGTCAGAATAGGGAAAAAAAAGAAAAAGCAGTGTTTCTCTCTTTGGCGGCCGGGAGTGGGAGACTCCAAGAGTGCCAGGGAGAGTTTGCTGTCTGGAGAACAGTGTCCCTGGTTAGCTGGTAACCAGGGACGCTGATCTCTCTGCAAGTGGCCAGAGCCAGCCGTAAGATCACGGCTGGCTCCACCCAGCTGTCAGAAGCAGGCTGTCAGCCGGCCAATGGCCGGCTGCTCGGCCAGCTTTGGCTTTCAGCGCGGCTCAGCCGAGCCGAGGCATTTGCATTTAGCTCGACTGAGCCGCTCGGCCAAGTTCGGGAGCTGTACGGGCTATAGTGAATAGCCAGGTCCTGGGGCCGAAGCTAGCCGAAGGATCGGCCGAAGCTACGGCTAGATCCTTCGGCTTCTTCGTGAATAGACCCCATAGTATTCACCCTTTCCCTGGCAGCTACATAAAAGCTTTTGTAGGGAGGAAAGGAAAGGGACGGAGTAGCTAAGACAGCACAGACAGTATTCAGACTATCTCAGAAGACAAAAGTTCCATGGAATGCAAGCATTGAGGGGGGCATGCTTGGGGATTGACTCTTCCTGTAGTAGTCAATTATTTTAGAAATTTCAAAGACACATTGCAAATTAATAAAAAATAATTTTGAAAATGAAAAGCACTGCAAATCAACATAAAAAAATCTTTATTTTTCAGTACTTTTACCTGCAATTTTTTAAAATGGTGACAAATTTGATGGACAGTTCCTGAAATCTCATCCAGTAAGCCATATCTTGCAATAAATACACCAAAGACGTATTCCCTTTTAAATTCTGACTTACTAATTGACTCCCTTTGTAAACTCCCCTGCAGAGGGATCCCTTCTTTTCTGTGAAATGAAGTTCTAATTTTCTTCTCTATTGTGGTATTATTCCCCTTGTAAAGTCATTTGTAAAAGGGTTCCTTCTTCTCTGTGAAAGGAAGCCCTTTTCTTCTGCTCTATTGTTATATGAACCCCCTTGTAAACTAATCTAGAAAGAAGTCCCTTCTCTACTGTAAATTCGAGTACAGATGTAGAAAAGCTTGTGAAATGGATACTGCTCACATTCATATGCCCAAACTCATCAAGCCCATCTAGAATGCCAGGTGTCGGCCGACAGTGGCACTCTACAGTCATCACCAGTAATCCAATGTATGTAAAGCCACGTTCAACAGTCAGGACCTCAATGTAAAAGGTTTATTCTCAGGAATCTACAATGGCTCTAGAGCCATACTGGATTGGATTACTGGAATACGGACGTAATACTCTATCTTGGTATGGTATCACTTGTGAACTTATTTGCAAAGGTTTATCTTTATCTTTTCTTCTGTGAGATTGAGTTATTTCCTTCTTATCCATCTTGGCATGATCCTCTCTATGAACTAATTTGGAAAGTGATCCTTTCTTGAAATGGAGTGATTATTTACTAGTCAATTTTTGTATGCTCTACTTTGTGAAAATGTTTTTGGTCTATATGGTAGGTGGGCAGGATGGTCCACCAATCTTGTCTGCTTGTGGTACCTGAAAATAAATTAACTAATCAACCAATGTGGATTTCAAGATAACAGTTGTCCCCAGTCATCACTAACCAATACCAGCAGTAGCTGCTGGGAAAGAAAACAAGTTCATTGTCCACCACTGGGGTTGATTTTCTAAAGGAAAATAAGCTGTCCACTTTGCAAGGGAACTCTTCCTTAGCTTAGTGAAGTGTAGTGAAATGTAACTTTTCAAATAGCACCCAATAATGTGAAAAGAAATAAAAAAAAAAAATTAATTGATTGGATGATGGAAGTCAGCATAGCTTCACCTTATTCACTAAGCTAAGGGAACACATCCAATCATGTACAAGCAAAAATACTGTTTTATTTATTTTCCTTGCCCCTGATTCTTTGCAAAGTGAATTTTTACCACATTCACTAAGCTAAGGGAAAATTCCCTTGCAAAAGGAACTGCTTATTTGCCTGCAGTAAATCAACCCCACTGTCATTCTGCCCTAATGTCCCATTAGTGAAGTGTCAAATAGCGGGTATGACTTTTGGGGGAGCAAATTTTTCCTTGCTCAATCACATCTAGTGGGCAAGCATTTGCACAATGAAATTCTAATAAGTCAGCACATTTCAGATCAACTTGTAGAAGAGAAGTCTATGGAAATACCTAAAAATGGAGCACAAATAATGAGAGAAACTAATGGAGGATATCTCCAGCTAACACTGGACTAGATGTAAATGTATAAAATACAAATACAAACTTATTAAAAATAAGATTTCTTAAGGTACAGTAACAAAATTGTGAACTTGCAGACTGCTAAATCAAATATATATTTGACAAAGGAGACAAGGCAATAAACAACATAAGAATCACCAAGAGAAATTATAAGCATAATAACTTAGAAGACATTCATTTTATTTCTAAATAGCACTAAGATAAGTACATGGTTTACAAATGTTTATTTCATTGACATGTCTCTTTTAGTAGTAAAGAATCCTTTATTTTTTTACAGTTCTAATATATAGTGCAGTGCAAATATGAACCCAAACTTAGCGCTCGTTATGAATAAACATTCAGAATCTTGAGCACCTGTGAAGGACAAGTGATCAATATGAATATATTATTACGATCTCCAAAGAAAAGAAGATCTAAGAATAATTTAGAAGAATTCCATTTGATGACCTTTAACTTTCAGAGTAGTCAGATAGAAGTGTTTCTTTAAATGATTCCCAACGCCCTCTTACTATATAGCAATGTCACCTTGTAAAGTACAGCTAGGAAAAGACGGTTACAATGAGAAACAGCAGCATGTGCATTTTTATTTCTCAAAGCTTAGTTTGACTTTTTCAAGATCAACTTTCCTTGTTGAGCATGTATGAATTCAATTGTCTTCTTTTTCCCATTCTCTCACAGAGCTGTATACATAAAGATTTTAAGTACGGAGAGTGATGCTGTTTATTTTGGAAGACATAGGGGTCTATTCACGAAGCTGCAGAAGGATCTGGCCGTAGCTTCGGCTGATCCTTCGGCTAGCTTCGGCCCCAGGACCCCTTCAGTTCAGTAGAACCGAAGGGGTGCTGTACGGGCTATTCACAATAGCCCGTACAGCTCCCGATCATGGCCGAGTGGCTCAGCCAAGCCGAACGCATATGCATCGGCTCGGCTGAGC
>NW_017306543.1:812331-814665 GCF_000935625.1 Nanorana parkeri
CGATGTACGGCTGATTTCAGCCGATGTACGGCTGATTTTAGCCGATGTACGGCTGAAATTAGCCGTACCAGCCTGAAGTGAATAGCCGAACAGGCAGCTTCGTGAATAGACCCCATAGATTTCTTAGTAAATAATTTTTTAAATCTTTTTTCATTTAACGTTTAGACGTCTGTGTATTTATATGTATGTACAGTGACTGAGGTGGTTTCAGTTTTAGAGCGCTGACACTTTAAATACAAGCAAATTACCCAGTATTATAAAATTAAGGGGTAATGAAAACCAGTTGACCACACAAAGCTGAATTGACTACACACAGCTGAATTAGATTGCACTAGACTAATCAATTTATCAGATCATGATGGATTGACTAATCTAGTGAAGACTATAGTTCAGGTCACTTTTAGACGGATATGACTTATATTGATCATATATGACTAACTTATACCATGCAACATATTCAAATGTCACTTGTAGTATTTAGGTATGATATTGGTTAATGGAGAACTCATAAAAAAACCCACAAATGCAATATCAAAATATAAAGTGAACAATGATTTATTGTTGTATAAAAAAGACCAAAAAGTTGTCAAAGTAAAGAAAGCCACCAAAAGGCTCTTCCCATAGACTCTCTGATATGTCAAGATTTTGTTTCTTTTAAAGGAGAACTATGGGGCTTTTCCCCGTAGTTCTCCTTAGGGTAATGGGAGGACACAAACTAGCATCCTCCCGTCACCCTAGGCTCAGTATACCGCAAGCTGTAGCTCGTGGTATACTGAGACGCCGCAGCTGAAGCGGATCCCGACAATTATGTCTGGATCCGCCCAGCTGCGTGACTGACAGCTGGCTCTGCCTATCTAGAGGCAGAGCCACCTGTACCCGCCCCCTCCCCCGTCCGTTACGCCAGTCAGCGCTGGCGTATCGGAGCGGGGAGGGGGGAATCCAGTCCCTCCCCTGTCACGGCAGAGAGCCGTGGCAGTATCAAGAGGTGAGCGAACACCGGTATGTGTTCGCTCACCTCCAGATCTACTAAGCCGACCTGTGACAGTCTCATTGTCACAGGTCAGCTAGAACTATGAGGTGAGTGAAAAGCACTCACCTCATAGTTCTCCTTTAAAAGAGCTCCTTCCCCAGCAATTCAACAGTATTAGTCTAAACTACCAATGGTAAATTGACCTTAATATCTCTACAGAGGAGTAAAAATGAAACATTCCAAGCTTAAAATGTTTACATTCCTCTACAAACATTTTACCTGGTGCAATTTTTAGATTTTGTTTCCCATTGTCATATTCAGCCAGACGTAAAAGCATGTGTCAGTCCAATCTCACTGTCTGAATGACTCTAAAATGAGCATATGCAGTCACAGCATGACCAAACTGATATAAATAACAAAGAGCAGATAGGAAAAATACCATGCCCTTTGGGAGAACACCATACTGTGTTTCCATTGTAGAAAACAAAGTGTCAAGATTCAAGAACGTCAGGGCTTGAAATGTTCCAATTATTGTGTGCCGCTGGGACACCGCTGCCACACTGCATACTGTCTAAAGGGGATTAGGTCAGAGAAGTGCAAATCTCCATGCAGAAATTCCCAACAGAAAAATGCTGATTTAGCCCAATATGAGGGCTTGCATGCAGTTTTGCTGCGGAAGTTAGGCTTTGGTAGCACTTAATTATCTATAACCTTTTACCCCTATATCACATACTTGTAGTATGCCATCTTTGAAAGAACCATGACATTTTCTTTCAAACACAATAGTATTCACAATTTTATTTGCACACTAATACACCTTTAAAGAGCAGTAGTAGAGACAACATTTTATGAATTTCTTGGTATGTTCACGATGGGGAGAGATAAGAAGGAAACTACACCTGAGAAGTAGCTCAAACACTTTCCCCATTTATCATTCAACCTACTCAAAGATTGACATCCAAAGACCGCAGCATAGAGACTGTAGACAAGCTAACTCATCCAGATTCTTTAACTATTTCAATAAATGGTTTGCTCTTTAGGACAATCTATAATTTTTTTTGTTGAATTTTCTTTACTCATAATTCTCATTACAAAAAAAAACTAATGTAATATTATTGATGATGTATATTTTTAATTGCAACAGGTTTTGTAGTGTTTTATCTATTGGATTCTTGTATACTTATTTAAAGGATTGTGACCTGTACTCTTAACAAACTGTGAAAATAGACATTTCATTCAACCATTTGGGCTCTCACACCTGCATATCATTTGGGCAATTTTTCTATGTCTGCTATGAGCCTGTTTATTTCTTGATAACTTGGTCATTACTTATGAAAATTAAGTAATACACACACACACACACA
>NW_017306543.1:821938-840747 GCF_000935625.1 Nanorana parkeri
ATTTTCTATGAGAGGAGGGGGGGTGATAATACTGTAATAATAATAATAATAATGTATTCAATGTTATATGCAATCTATGGAAAACGAATGTAATAAAACTAGATTATGCACTTTTTTTCTACTTTGACTTATTTTCTATTTGCTTTTAAAACAACTAATGTGACTTCAGATGAAAAGTGCAAATTTTATGCTATATTTTGTCCCAATTATAATGACACTAAAATTACAATTCTATTACAAAGAATGGCAAACTTACAAACAGAAAAAGGCATAGATGTTTGCAATTTGGCAATTTATTTTAATACAACATATAAAAAATAAACAAAATTAATTAAAAAAAGTATGTATACTACTGGTTGAACAATATAGATATAAAAGAACATATTTGGAAAACTAATAGCTAAAGGAGGTAGGACTTAATTAGGCCAATTCGGGTTAATGAAGGGTGAATTAGGGTAGATTTGATTACATTTATTTATTAATTTTTCCGGGTAGGGGTTTTTAAACTGACTTAATTATATGCACATCAAAGGCCACCTTTTTGAACTGCAGATGAATAAAATAAAGATGTTGTTCCATGGTATTTCTCAAAGAAGCTTCTGAACAGTGTTCTGAAAACTGTTCAGGAGCTTTGTATTAAACAGTAATACAGTGAAAAAGCTGGCAAGAGCAGTGATGGAAGCAATGGTGAGAGAAGAGGAACAGGTCATATGGTGTAGGTACTTTTGGTCAAGTTTATTTAGTTTTGGATTTAGTTTTTATTGCTGCCTACCTATTGTCAAGATATTTACTGACTTCCAGTCAATAATGGTAACAAAGACAAAAATTAAAACACGGTTTTAGAAGAGTAAGGAAAGTTTGGAACTTCTTGTGTTTTAGTATTTTAGTGCTTTGTTGTTTGTTCTATTTTTGTCCATGTGACAATGCATCAATCATTTCCTGTATGTGTATCACAGGAACAAGAAGTGAGGCAAAATCTCCCCCAACTGGAGGGTCACAAAAAACAATAAAACATGACAAAAATGTAAACTCTTTCTCAGTATATTCAAGAAAAAAATTTGACTGGCGTTGAGGTATAACAATTTAGCAGGATAACAGTAATGTTACCTCTAGTTAAAATAAGATCTTTAAAATGGCTTTCCAAATAGATAGATTTTACTATTTAGCCATTGGACAAAGGTGGTAAAGTTGTGATTATGTCCACTAACTATTCTGTCAAAGAGTTGTCAAGATAACTTGAAAAAAAAAAAGAAATGCACGCAGTTTTATCCAATTCAGTATTACTGTAATGGAAGAATATCCTTCTTATGGAAGGAGTAAGAAAGTGTTATATCGATAAAAATCTATTACCTAAATTAATCCCTGAGACAGTGACAATACCAGTATGGCATCTAATAGCAAAAATACACAAAAATAGCTAGTCTCTTGCAACAAGCTCAATTGTGCCTGAGATTGGTTCCTTATCTGAACCCTCATCAAAAATGAATTTAGACCTACAGTAGACCAATTACTAGCTTTTCTAAGCAATCTTGCTCAAATGCCTGGCAAACGTGCTATAAAGTTGTTTCTTTATATACAAATATGCCACACAACGATGATATTAAATAACTTTGGTAATAATTAGAAAGACATCTAGAGGATATGGATTTTTTCATTATCTTTTGGAGCGATATCATTTTGTTTCATCTAAAATATATTGAGTAATGATAATAAATTGTATAGTCAGATAACTGTACAGGCAAATAGCTGGAATTTCTATAAGAGCTCCAGAATTTTTTGACCCAGACTACTGAGTGGACTGGATCAGTGAGCTTTATAAAAAATGGTGATGCTCGAAGCTGTTAAACCTGACTTCTAGGGAGATATAAAGAAACAAAAAAGTATCTCTGCATTTAGTAATACAAATTACATATATGTTTTTAAATGCAAGTGGTGTTAGTACCTGATTTTGACCTGGAGTCAGTCTCTCGTAATACCTGCACACCAGAGCTCAGACTGCTGGAGGGAGAAGCAGCAGAAGGAGTCAGTCAGTCTGTTGTGTTGCAGTGCTTATCTGCTAACAAGGAACATGCTGATAGGAAGAGAGATGAGCTCATCATTCTGCAGCTTCTGCTTTCACTGTGCTTTTACAGGCTGGGGAATGAAAAACATATTACTTAACTGCATAAGTGAAAAATCAGATCTTCTTCCTTGCCAGGCAGGGCATGGATACATTTAAATACTTTGGTAGGTAAAACAGCTCCTATGCATGTTTGTCTGGGGTTGAGCTTTAAAGTCCAGTTTTGCAGTCAAATTTGAGAAAACCCCACTATATGTTTATGTGTTCCTATTCACACAGCATACCTAAAAATAATAATAAAAAATCCTGCCTTATAGATGTTTTTGGTGAAGGCCTTTGTGCAGATTCCAGGCTGCTCTGAGCATTTTGAAAGTGAAAGTAGAGGGACAAACCGAAGGACAGACTGAGCTTCTTCTCATTAACCTACAATGCTTCTAAGACTTTAACCCAATTTTAGAGCAGACAGTATTCAGATCTAGTTTACAACTAATAATGAAATCCACCAACACAGTACAGACAGGCTTAATTAGAATAAACATTACTTCCCACACCCTTCTTCATACCATTACATAGGGGAAGCTAGGTAGTATTTTTAAGCAAGCAAAAGGACTTAAAAAGGTAAGCAGCATTTTTCAAATATTCTTTTGCAATGTGAATGGGAACATGTTACAAATGAAAAGCAGGTGCTATTTCAAGGTGGAAATACTCTTCAAGGATCAACACCAACCTTTTTTCAACAGAATGGGACATAAAGTAAGGGGATATTGCTCCAGTAAGGATAAATGTAGGCAGGGAGTGTGGTGGCTCTTGCTAGTCCGAGGAATGTCATCACTTCGTCAGACTAGTGATGTAAGTGAGGCAGCAATCAATGAACCTTTTATTGCACATTACTAGAGAGGATCCAATACCCCTAGTTGTAAATACTATCATGTTGATGTAGTCAGTTACCACTAGAGGGAGCTTGCGCTACTGGATCCTCTATAACAGGGGTGCCCACAAGGTCGATCGCGTAGCGATCACTGGTAGATCGCCATGTCCTCTCCTCTCTGGATCCCCGCTGCTCTCCCCAGCGGAGATCCGAGAAGACGTGAAGGAACCGGCGGCGGGGGAGGGCTGAGGACGGAGCCGCTGTCACTATAATGCAGAGCAGTGAGGAGAGAGAGAGATGCTCGGCCAGGATCTGACAGCCGGCGCCTCTCTCCCCTCACTGCTCGTCCGTTCCATCACAGCGGCTCCGACCCCCCCGCGGCTCATAGTATTAGGGGGAGCAGGGGGATCCAGAGAAGTGGCAGCCCCCCTGTGCGTGGCCGAGCGGCAGAGGATCGGGACATGTCACCAGTATGTACCAATCCTCTGTGTGGGACAAACACTGGAGCGATCGGCTGATCACTCCAGTGTTTGTAAATAACTGGGGACACATAATACTATGTGTCCCCAGTTATAAATGAGTAAGTTTCATAAGTTTCTCAATGGGGAGAAGCACTCTGTACAGAGGCTCCATTGGGTGCCCCTGCTCTATAACAATGTTTAGATTTAGATACCCTTTAATCATGAAATATATTTAAAAAATGCAACTAGTGTAAGCACACTAATTTGACTTGCCATCAACCTCTTGCAATCTCCTGTACAGCAGCACTGAGACTGGTAGAGGGGGGAGCCGCCTTTCAGGTGTGATGATTGCAAGTTTACCTACAGGGAACCTGTTGACAGGAGAAGAGCAGAGTACAGAGCGAAATGCCCTCTTCAATCCACTACTAATTCTCCATTGCCCATTCACAGACTGGGGGCAAAGAGATGACACCAATGTATCCCGTATCGTAACAGAGAAAGTTGTGTCATCTTCCTGAGTTTGCTGTGTGAAGGGACTGGACTGAATGGACATCACTGGTCACAAGAGGGACAGCACTGAGCCTTAGCAAGCAAAGGTTAGCAAGCAAAGCCCTGTTCCTCTCCAGGATGGCCACATTCGCACAGTGACAGTATGCAACATGGCATGGTAAGTCAGTAATGGTGAATGATCAGCTACAAGGAGCCTACAGACAATACTGGTGAAGTAAGCATTCCAAGATTATCACAAGTTTTAGAGAGGAAGTTCCATTCTTTTTGGTTCAAGAAATTATGTGTAACTGTTATATTATTTAAAAAAGTTGATTCCTAAAAAAAAGAGACTACTCATAGTCCTTCTAGTTCTCTTGAGCTGTGTAGTTCACAAAGATAACTGTCCTGAGAGCATCAAGTACTGTTAAAGGCTTTAGCAGGTTAACCTAGGAATACCTATGTTAATAATAGCCACTATTGAGTGACTTCAATAATAGTAAAGGTGTCAGGGTTTCTTACCATTCCTTGTGCAGTTGATCTGCAGCCTCTCTTCTGTTGCAGTGTGTCTGACACTGTTTGTTCCTCTTTGGTGTCCTCTTATGACCAAACCTGTAAGCATCATCATTCTGCAACTACTAGCAAACATCTCACAAATTTCTGTCTCATAGTTATGATGCAACGCTTGTTCAGTATTTAACCATCAGCTGGTCCATTTAGTCTCAGCGATTGCATGTGTTCAGATATACTAAGTGCTCTGTTGTTGTTCTTGTTCTCTGTGTATGACCCTTGCTCTGGCTAACTGATCTCCTGGTTCTTTACTCTGGCTACTGTTTCCGTTCATTCTGCTCTCAGTGTTCCCTGACCTGGTTCGGCAGACTATCTGCTTTGGCATGTGACCTTTGGCTTGCCATCAATATTGTTTTTTTGCCCAATAAACTACTTTTGAGTTTATGATGATAAATGTCTACCAAAAAAAAAAATCAATGTAAACACCCCAGATCATTAAAAAGCTTCAGCAACCTGTTTTGATCCTGAGGTCAGTAACAACCAGAGGCGTCCCCTGGCTGGGTGTCACCTAATGCGGCCAGCAGGTGTCACTCGCTGGGACATCAACAGGCTCGTGTGCAATATCATTACACATGCACTTCATCACGCTATGGCCAAGTGCCTGACTTTTCAGAGGGGGTGACACCAAATTGACAAAAAACACACAAGCATGCTGTGCCAAAGTGTGATACAGATCTAATAGTGTAGATGCTGGTGCTTGCTCCCAACCACATGATCCACAACATTCTCCTGCTGCATATGCCACAACATCTGTGGCCTCTAGTGACAGAGAAGGAAGTCTTATATAAGCAGTTTCAGAGACTTAGAATAAGTCACATCAAGCCAGGAAGAGGGTATTGGTGCCACGTTTGGAGGATCAAGTGAAAGCCTTGGAAAATATGTCCCCAAATCACCCCCATGCCCAGTATATTAATGCCATTTTGGCAAGACTGCTGGCTTTGCAACTGCTCCCATTCTGGCTGGTGGAATTAGCCCCCTTTAACAAGTGTACGGCCTTTGCTACACCACAGTGGCAGGTACCCAGCTACCATTATTTTGCCCAGAAGGCCATCCCTGCTTCCACTAGAATATGGAACCTAATGTATCTTTGTGTCTAGACCATGCTGTCAGCAGCAGAGTACACATGACCACAGACACGTGGTCCACTAACCATAGGCTAGGGATGCTACATATCTTTTTTGACTAAATGGTAACAGCATAGTTACCTGTACAACTTCATGCTCTCACTCCTTGGAACCAGCTATCCCCCCAACCACTCCAGAGCATATGCAACATTCCATGCTAAACACTGCCATGCTGTGTTGCAGCTCCCCTGCCTAGGGGAAAGGAGCCACACTGAGCCAGGTTGCTGGCAGCTCTGCAGGCCCTGGCTAAAATGCGGCTTACCCTATGCCATCTTCAGCCAGACATGGTAATGTGTGATAATGGCACTAACCTGATGGGTGCCTTTTCCCTGGGGAAGATTAAACATGTACCTTGCAACTTGGTTGTGCAACCCAGGCACTGTAAAAGTGCAAAAAAATGTTTCTGCAGCAGGACCTTAGCTGCCAAATTTCTAATATTTGCTGTGCGGTAAACACTGTGTTGCGCCTTGAAGTTTGTGGCCTGTTCTAGTGCTCTAGGACTTTAAATATGCCACATATAATTTCAGCAGGTGGATTTCAGCTGCCAAAAGTATAAAGCAGATGAAGGGTAAATGCTGCATTTTGTCTTAAAGTTTGGAGCTATTTTGGTTCTCTGGCTCTGTAAAATTGCCACGCAATGTTTCCACAGCTGGAGCTCAGCAGCCAAACTTCTAATGCTTGCTGCAGGTTAATCACGCTTTGTGTCTCAAGGTTTGTGACCTATTCTAGTGCCTAGTCACTGTAAAGGTACCACATAGTGTGTTCTTTCTCCCTCTTATATTTTGGCCTAACCAAGCTGCTAACATACTGTCCAGTTACTGGATTTATGGCTATTGTCTCTCAAATAATAAACTCAAATATTTACTTCAAGAAAAACCTGCCTTGTCTCTCCCTCTTATATTGTGGCCTAACCAAGCTAATTACAAAAAGTCCAGCAACTGAAAAATATTTTTTGCTATTGCACCTAAAATAATAGATCCTAATTTCTATTTCAAGATTAAAACTGCCTTGTCTCTCCCTCTTATGTTGTAACCTGACTAAGCTGCTTACATACTGTCCAGCTGCTAAACAATATTCATGGTTATTGTCTCTAAGATTAAACACTCTAATTTTCATTGCAAGATAAAATATGCCTTGTCTTTTACTATATTGCTGCCTAAGTGCTCGTATATTGTCCTGACACTAGCTAATCTCTACCAAACAGATACCAGAAGTCTATATTATAAATATTTTAGGAATGATTGGGGATACAGGGATGGGAAGGTGTTTGAGGAATGCGGGGTTGCAGTTTGAAGTGTCTTTGTGCATGCTAGTGTTGTATTGTATCTCCATACGGCGATGTAGACCTTTCTCTTTCTGAATTGCGGTGCTGGAAGTGATGACACAGATGGTACCATGTGTTTTCATAATATGGATGAAAGGAATCACCAGCACTTACAGGATGCAAAATTCTTGTTAAATTTGAAGTTTTGATCCACTGAAATTGGATCATCTTATTATATATACTGTATATATATATATGCTGAACAGACAAACATTTGTGGACTTTATATGATATTCACTTGTTATTTTCTGATGATTATGTAGATTGATTTATGGTTTTAGATAATATTTACAGGCACTACACTGGTTTATTCTTTACCTTTTTGGTAAATTGTTTCACACAATTTTCTAGTGCTATCAGTTTTTTTAATCACTAGGATAGTTACACTTTGAGTGCAGAATTTATAAATCACAAGTAAAGGGAATAACATTGATTATCTGGTTATAATGGCATCTCTAAGTGGATAGGATATATTAGGCACCAAGTTAACATTTTGTCTCTGCAGTTGACGTGTTGGAAGCAGAAAAAATGGGCAGTGCAAATTGTGATGGCTAGGGTCAGAGCAACTCCAAAACTGCAGCTCTTGTGGGATGTTCTCGCTTTTCAGTGGTCAGGACTTACCATAAGTGGAACCAATAGAAGTGCTTCTGTAGCTCAGATTGTTGAAAAAGTTAATGCTGGTTCTGATAGAAAGGTGTCTGGACACCTTTGCATTGCGTTGTGGTTGTGTGGTGCATTGCAGTTTATTGCGTATGGGGCTGCGTAACAGCAGACCGGTCAAAGTGCCCATGCTCACCTGTATCCATTGCCAAAAGCACCTACGATGGGTACCATTAGAATTGGATCAGAGAGAAATGGAGGAAGGTAGCCTGGTCTGATGAATCATGCTTTTTTTTACATCATGTGGATGGCTGGGTGCATGTCTTTTGCTTAGCCAGAGAGGAGATGGCACCGGGATCCACTATGGGAAGAAAGCAAGCCAGGGGAGGCACTGTGATACTTTATTGCTGACCAAGTACACCCCTTCGTGGAAATTATATTCCTTGATGGCAGTGGCCTCTTTCAGAAGGAAAATGTGCCCTGCCCACACTGCAAAAAATGGTTTGAAAATAGTTTGAGGAACACAACAATGAGTATTATTATTATACAGGATTTATATAGCGCCAACAGTTTGCGTAGCGCTATACAATATGAGGAAGACATCACAATCACAATACAATTCAGGACAAGAAGTTAAGGACGGCCCTGCCTGTGAGGGCTTACAATCTAAAAGGGAGGGACAATTGATACATGAGGAGGTAGCTTTGTGAGGATGAATTGTTTGAGAAAGTGATAGTTCAGTGGTTAGGTTGAGGTGGGATAGGATTCCCTGAAGAGATGAGTCTTAAGGGATTGCCTAAAGACAGTCAGAGTGGGAGATAGTTGGACAGGTTGGGGTAATGGACAGGTTGGGGTAAAGAGTTCCATAGGATGGGAGAGACTCTAGTGAAGTCCTGGAGGTGAGCATGGGCAGAGTAAATTAGGGGGGGCTTGAAAGCAGAAGGTCTTTTGAAGAGCGGTGGGGACTTTTAGGGTGATACTATGAGACAAGGTTTGAGATATAGCCAGGGGCAGAGTTGTGGATGGCTTTGTAAGTGGTTGTTAATATTTTGAATTTTATCCTTTGGGCTATTGGAAGCCAGTGTAGGGATTGACAGAGGGGGGTTGCAGACACTGAGCGGTTGGTCAGGTGAATGAGTCTAGCAGCTGCATTCATGATAGACTGAAGGGGGGATAGCCTGTGTAGAAGTAGGTCAATGAGGAGGGAGTTGCAATAGTCAAGACGAGATATAACAAGTGAGTGGATGAGTACGAAACTACAAAATTACTCATCCACTCACTTGTTATTTCTCATCTTGACTATTGCAACTCCCTCCTCATTGACCTACCACTACACAGGCTTTCCCCTGTTCACTCTATCATGAATGCTGCTGCTGCTAGATTCATCCACCTAACCAATCGCTCAGTGTTTGCGCCCACTCTGCCAATCCCTTCACTGGCTTCCAATCGCCTGAAGGATAAAATTCTAAATATTTACAACCACTAACAAAGCCATCCACAACTTAGGCCCAGGTTATATCTCCAAACTTGGCTCAAAGTATCACTCTAACCGTCCCCTCCACTCTTCCCAAGACCTCCTCCCATGCTTGCCTTCAGGACTTCTATAGAGTCTCTCCCATCCTTTGGAACTCCTAACCCAACCTGTCCATCTACCCCATCCTCCTCCTCCTTCGACAAAGCGACCCTGTTCAATCTCTTATGTCTTTAAAAAGGATCAGTTAAAGTAAATGTCCAGGTATTACCCAACGTAACACATAAATCTCTAGCTCCCCCTCTAGAGCATGTCCCAGTATTATGTTTCCCTTGTTCCTGTAGGGGAGGAACAGCTTTTGTTACTTTCTATAACATAATCACCAGGCTTGTAAAATGTTTGCAGGGGCAACTGCTCAGAGCTCAGTTCCTACTAACTCAGGCTCGCCCCCAGAACTACTTATATCAAGAGCCCTATCTCTACACATAGTTGTCTATTTATAAACAATTTGCAGAGCCAATCACCCTGCGAATATCTGAGAATTTAGGTTCTGTGCAAATAGAGGCAAAAACTAATGTTTTTTGTATATTTTGTTCAGGTCACCTGTGATGTAATACCGTATTATGGCTACTAGATGGAGCTGAGAAGCATAGGGAATAAATACTTACTGGGTTTAGTATTAGTAAGCTTGCACTGTCCATATTTGACTTATTACCAAATTACCTAACCTCCTGATATTCTGTGTTTCTAGTACCAGACATTTATATCCTTATAATATATAAATATGTGTGTGTTCAGTCCCCTATCCAGTCCTTTATCAAAAATAATTATTGATTTTGCACAGTGTGTTCTACCTATCGTAATGCTTTATATATCAGCTTTTACAATTACAAAAATCTGGCATTTGCTCATACAGTACTGGCAAGCTGTTTGCTGTGCCTGCATTTTTCTCCATTTATTCTGCAGCCAGACATACCCATTGTTCTCTAGAAGGTAATGGACATTTTATTCTAGTAAAGTGGCTCGGTAGTAATATGTACTACACACAGAAAGCAGAAGATCCTCAATAAATATGAATTGTCCAAGGCTATGGAACCTGGAATTGTCCTATCTTTCTTCCTTTATGAGAAAGTTAACAACAGGATCAATTTGAGGAGTTAACACAAGTGACAGAAAATGTCCCCAAACACATTGACTGTTTGTCCTTGATTTCAACACATTCTGTGCTTTATTTGTGCCAGGAAGACAGCTGCTGATAATAAAAAAAGATCCTTAAGGAATCTAACAGATGTTGTAATGCACACCAGCGTTGCCCATATTTTCCAGTGTTAACCTCTCCTGGCAAAAACAGTATATTGACTTGACCAGCTGAAGCTGTTCTGGCAGCAATTTGTCTTCCTCGGCTAATTTTTCAATTGGCTGTTCCTGCCTAGTCTCAGACTTGGGCATCTGGGATTGTAGAAGCCGTGCATATCATTTCAGGAAAGCAACAGAGTTATATTTAGAATATAGGCAATGGGGACACAGGGTCTACTGCAGTACTCATATAGCTGTACTATATTAGTAGTTTCAATATGTTATTGGACCTATTAAGAGTGATGTGATTATAAACATGTGTACAAAATGACACAGAGGGTCCTACTGTTGGCCAAAACTGGAAATACACATCAGTAGTGCTCCTGTTCTCCAAGGACCCAGATACAACATGGCCTATTGTAGGCAGGTCTAGCTAAATACCAATGCAGTATGCTTAAGTTATTGGTGTGTATAGTGACTAAGGGGTCTATTCACAAAGCAATTCTAGCTGTAGCTTCGGCCGATCCTTCGGCTAGCTTCGGCCCCAGGACCCCTTCAGTTCAGTAGAACCGAAGGACTGCTGTACGGGCTATTCACTATTGCACCTGCCCTCTGCTGAAGTTCTCCATCAGGTCCACCATCAGGATTAACAGCAGCAGAGGGCGGGTACAATGCTAGTTTGCTATTGGCTATTGCAAATTGAAATAGCCAATAGGAATCTAGCAAGCCATTCCTATGGCCAAAACTATTATTGTTTTCTATTCTGACACAGCTCCGTGTCAGAATATAGAAAAAAAAAGAAAAAGAGGTGTTTCTCTCCTTGGCAGCCAGGAGCGGGAGACTCCCGGAGCGCCCGGGAGAGTTAGGCTTTTTTTTTTTTCTATTTTTGACGGCAGCAATAGAAAACTGTTGGGAACTTTTTTTTTGTTCTGCTCGGTCCCACAGAGAGACCAAGCAGAACAGCCGAGCCGAATGCCGCTCGGCGGCATTGGGCTTTTCACTCACTGCTGTTCACATCTATGCGAATAGACCGAACAGCAGCGAGTAGCTTGCCGCAGGTTCGGCTCAGCCGATCCAAATGTTGGATCGGCTGAGTCGAACTCCTCCTGCACTTTGGGTCGGCCGAACATGCTGAGCATGTTCGGCTGACCCGAAGCCACCCAATGTACGGCTGATTTCAGCAGATGTACTGCTGAAATCAGCCGTACCAGCCTGAAGTGAATAGCCGTGTTCGTCTCACTTCACTTTTGGTCGGTCATTCACTCGGCTGCCTACGACAGCTTAGTGAATAGACCCCTAAGTGTAACTTGCACCTGGTTTGTAACTCTTTCTTTTTGCTACACTATTTTGTGAGTCTAAAGTATGCTGTCATTATTTATTTTGGCGTTTGCACACAACTACATTTACAAACATAGGCTGAGGATTTCCACTGCATTCTCCTGCTCTCTGCCTGTACACAGCTTTTTTTGTGTGTGTGTTTTGTATTGTTGTAAGCCTTCCCATGTGCACCTTGCTATAAAGGCTGGTTAAAAATTGTGCGGTTACCATTTATTTCTAGTTTGACGATTTTTGATGTGGGGACGCACTGGGGGCCCCAACGTGCATTTGGATTGCTGGGCCTCCAGTGCGTCCCTGCACCTTTAAGGAGGAGTGGGCTTCCTCCAGGTACACCTGCATTAATTTATCAACTGCTTAAATATGCTCCCACATGGAGACTCATAAATAGAGTTAGGACCACACTTCACAGAGGATCCTTGACGGGGCAGTGTCATATTCTACATATTTTTGGCCAAAGGTTTGTGTAACTAAAACCTCTGTTTTTAACGCATACTGTTAGACAGGGTAATCTGTTTTGTTGCAGGCTAGCTGGCAAGTGTGCTGGGGACTTTTTTTATGTTTTGTATTGTTGTAAGCCCTTCCATGTAAACCTTACTATAAAGGCTGGTTATAAATTGCGCTGTTACCATTTATTTCTAGTCTGCCTGTACACAGCTTACCCTGTCCCTGCCTAATTTGTAAGCATGTGTGTTTATGCAACTAAGTTGTTCTCCAAAATCTGTATAATAATTTTTTTTTATCTGCCTTAAATGCTGTGTCCGCATTAGTTTTCATTTTCAAACTAAGAACATTTTCAGCAAATAAGTAGAAAACCTGCTGAATCTTGCCAGAAATAACTTGGTCTGGTATCTTCCTGTGACTTAAACTAAATTAACAACCAATGTTATCTTCCTTCCAAGCTATCTTCTTTAAACTACTAATTCTCCTGCTCCTCAAGTAATGGAGGTGAAGAGAGGAAGACGTCCTGGGTTGACAACCATGACTCCTTCCATAGATACAGTTGAGTGACTGTAGCCACCCTAGGATGGGAAGTATGCTATTCATAGCATACCAGGTGAAAATAAAAGAAAATAATCCTAAAAAAGAAAACGAATGCAGCCACCAAATCTAAGGACTAGCAAGCTGCAATTTATCAAATGTTTGCATATGGGTTTAGATACGCTTTGAGCTTTGATTTTTATCTCCGTGCCTTTCTGTTTCTGAAACACATAAAATTACACCTGCAGTTAGATCACCAGGCTTTTATGTGACATTGTGCCAAACCACTTCTCATTTACTGACTGGCTGTTGCTAAGGATGAAAGGGGCACCCTGGCTTACAAGGCATCAAAGTAATTTTGTAAGGGACCACCATAAAACTGAAAATGTGCATATATTGTATGGAGATAAAATGGAGTGAATCGTTTTTTTGGGGAGTTAAATTCAGGCAAATGATTTACTTATTATTACAGACTGGTTTATGCTACAGTGTGATATATGCTTTAAAGAATGTATTCCTTCACATATGTAACTAAAATGTTTTAATTTTGTATAATGTAATTGCATTCTTTGCTGATGACTAGTTAAGTCAGGGATAGCTTGGACTGTTGGTATCGCTTGGTAAACAGACTTCTAGGCAAGCCTGAAAGCTGAATTCTGGGCTCCTCCATCCCCTCCCCCCTCTAGATTACATTAAAAAAACACGAAAAGCCCTTTTTACTCACCTAAAGCTGCAGTCATGTGACACTCCAGTTCGGAGTCTTCTCTCTGCTTCTGTTTAAAGGAGGGGAGGTCCTTCTTTGGATGTCCACACCACTGTTTGTGTGATGTGGACATGCATGTGTCCTATGTGGGGTACTCACAGGATCCAGAAGAGGATTCAGTAGCGGTGACATTTGCTGTCAGGGACCCTCTGGTGCAAGTACATCTGCACTGCTGGATTAGCTGTCCCCAAACTCAGAAATAGTGTTGGCAAGGGACCCCTAAGGCAGACTTTCTTAACAAGGTAAGAAAAAAAGGTGTTGAATTAAACATCCAAACCTCAGGTAAATCACTAAATATTATTACCCATGGAACTTGGATAACTTAGACGTATAGGTAATTAAAGCAATGAGCTGGCAACTATGGATGGAAGCTTTAGGCAACTCATGCCAAAGAATATTCATGACCTGCCCACTCAGTAATAAATTAGAATGGTTACATGGCATTGCAAGTAATAGAAGAGAAAGATTTTAATTCATTATACCTTAATCAAGTTGTAGACATATGTACGCTCCAGTACTTCCCTTGGCTGGTCAAGAAATTATAAGAGCTTATACCTGGAATAGGCTTAAACAAGAACAATAGCCAGTATACAAATCCCCAGTCAGGTGCTTTCAATCTTTAGTGTGAGCTCTTTAGTTATGGCTCCCGGTAGCGCAGAGACAGACGCAGGTGACTTTATTGCCTAATGTTGTTTTGCCTTCACTTTTCCTTTTTGGCTGTTGTCAGCTGTAAAACAGCTTTTTTTTTATGTCTTTGATGTAAGGCAAATTTAGAATGATTTGACATTTCCAGTTTATTCTATCATGTTTTTTATTTTTTTTATTTAATGACAGCATTTTATTTTTAATATGAAAATTGGATTCTTAATATTCTTACTCTACAACAAGATTATAAAAAAATTATAACATTCCAAACTAACCAAAACAGTTTTATTTTACGGAAAGCATTGATATGTGGAACAGACTTCTAGAAGAGATAGTAAGTCAGTCAACAGTAAGTGAATATATACATCCTAGTTCTTCAGCATCAGATGTGATCTACCATTTGTCTTCAACTGCCACCTGGTTTTTACATACAAATTATCTGATCACAAGCTGCTAATCTGTATTTCGGACTCCACTGCCCCTCGCTGTCCCTGACCATTTTATCTTTGTTTCTGCTGTCACTCTTTCTATTCTAACTCCAAGATTATGCTTGTTCACATTTCCCTTTTTCATGTTAAAAGGATACAAACTTGCTTTTGTGCATATAAAAGTGCAACCATTCATAGAAACATTTAAAAGTAAAATTTTCTGCTAACCTAGAAGCAGCATAAAGCCTTCCAGTTCTCACATGGTTGTTCTACTAATCATTGGATTGCAATGTATAGATTATCACAGCTGATATTCATGGCACTGTTGGTGTGGATGGGGTGGATGAGTAACTTTTGCCACTGACTGTTTACTTCTATTATCTTCCAGCACAGTGGAACTGTGGGCATTCATCTTAGCACCACAGTACAAATATTAGACATGTGCAGGGCAAAAAAAATGTTTCAGATGAAGCACAGGAAAATCAAAAACATCAAAGGAAAGGAAACAAATGTTAATGCTGTTTCGGATTCAGAGGCAACGAGCCTCCGAATCTGAAACTGCACAAAGAAACTGTAGATCGAGCGGAGGACGTATCGGCCTCCAGCACGCTCTGTGCATTTGTGCCACCATTTTGGAGCATATCTTGGTATACACCAAGATGGCGGCACCCAAAAATGTGGGCGCCACCAAGTTGGTGTACACCAAGATATGCTCAAAAATGGTGGCGCACGTGCGTAGAACACACTTGCGGCTGATATGACCACCACTCGTTCTGCGAATTACATGACCCAATGCCGAACACGCATGGCGTCAGGTGACGTCATACACCTCACTTTCAAGATGGAGGTGGGCATGCGCAGACTATGCGTGTTCTGATAACGAATTCATATACAGTATGCCCAAATATTGTTTTAGCATATTTGGGCATATAAAAAAATTTGTTATTTCAGATTCTGACGAACTGCCGAATCAACTGAATTTCATGTCTAACAAATATACGTTTAGCACTCCTCAGCTTGGGGTGATGAGGAATAACCCCCTTAAGTAGTGTGGCTGGCTAACATTTCCATTTCAGAGTCTGGTTCTTGGTATATTCTGGGAGAACAAAGAACCTGGATGCCATTCACATTAGTCTTTTTACCTTTAATTGCTAAACTTAATTCTAGGAGAGCAGGTATAGGGGTGCAAAATACCCAAAATAGCACAAAAGTAGGCTAAATATTCTGGTAGTAGTAGTAGTAAGCCCTTTATGAACAGCCACTTGGGTATTGCTGGCCCCGTGAGGGCAAACTAGACAGATCTATGACCCAGTCTTTCTGGAGTAGCAGTGGATCCCTCTGTAAGAAACCTCAATCTTGACACTCTGATAGCAGTCATATATATCTTAATCTGTCCTAATCTTAATTCTTACAATGTCCAGCAATAGCATCTAATCAGCTCCTCGGTGACACTATTTAGAAAGAAGAATTGTTTCAGATGCTCCTTCTAGGCAGATATCCTTTAGTCCAGTTCCCTTCAGTTATACATTATAGTGGCCAGATAAAGGTCTGTGCCTCCAGAATGTCCCCCAGGCAAGGCAAGGCCCAAGAAGAGATCCTTCTATGTAGACATCCTCTACAGACAGAAGCTCAGGAAGTAGAGAACACTCTGGAAAAAGTGCTCCAAACATTTAGCATCTACCCAAATCAAACCATGAAACAAAGACATCAGGCATTGGTTGGGTCAGAGAAATATTCAGAACTTTGTGCTTTGCGAGTTATTCACGAAGGAGTCGAAGGATCCAGCCGTAGCTTTGGCTGACCCTTCAGCTCTCTTCAGCCATCGGAGCCCTTCGGTTCAGTCGAACCAAATAGGTTTTACCTCTCCTGCAGGTCTCTCTTCCGCGTCTTGGCAGCCAGGGGGCAGGGCTAAGAGGAGATGGTCCTCACACAGCAGAATGTGCTGCCTGGCTATGCCTGCAGTACATTCTGCGTGACTAGTGATAGCCTCTCCATCCCCGCCGCACAGCCGCCCGTATATGCTGCGGGTGGCAGAGCAGAGGGGAAGGAGCGGCACAATTTCCGAGGGGGCCCTCTTCTTCCTAGCTGCCCCCCCCCCCCAACAGGCGGAACGCCAGTGCCCAGTCTGCGACTGCTGCGACCCTGGTAGGTCCGCCAGTGGCTGGGGGTCCTGGGTGATATCATAGACCAAATATGCTTATGATCAGGTTTAGTCAATGATGGCACCCAGCTTCCCCTGTGCTATGTTAAGATTCCAGCAGTGCCAGGGAGCTATCATTTGCAATGGTAGTAGCGGCAGGGCAGCCTCGTCAAGGGTTGTTAATCATGAATGATGTGAATCTACATTGCTGGATGAAATGGTTGATGTGAGATTTACATCAGGATATCTTGGAACCCCCTGATTCTTATAGTGATTTCCAGACGCCAATATATTTGGCAGATGCCAGTTGCACTTGCCTAGAAGTCTACATTTATGCCTGTGTACATGGTGCCTAATACTGTCTTTAGAGAATAATGTCTCTAAAGGCATTTAGAGTCTCTTAACCTAATTTTTTTGCATCCTATTCAAGAACTTTATTTCCCAGACAAATATACTCTAGTGGGAAGACAAACAAATAAAAATTGCCTTAAATAGTCTACGGAATACAGTTGAACAACAGTCACACATATTACTCATGGCTCAAGTCATCAAAACTGGCCTATTAAAAATGCATGACTTCTGTGCCTTGCTCCTCATATTTAATTCTCTTTCATCAGCTTGCAATTGTTTCTTTCATTGGTAGCCAATTTGCCTGGTACGCAGAAATAAATTGTACAAGCAGATTCCTGCCCTGGGAAAACAAAGAAAATTAATTATCTGAAGAGATGTCACCACACAGAAATGTTCTCTGTAAGTCTCAGGCACTTTAAATAAGTTTTAAAAAGTTAAGTTGGGACTGTTAACAAACAGTATGTCATATATTGCAGGTTTAAAACTCTACATATTAAATATTTAACACCAAGTATACTACTTTGGGACTTTTAAAAGAAGGAAACCAATGTAAGGCTACCTAAGAGGGTTAACTTGACAACCTTTTTGGCAAATGTGGGTAAATTTAATTAGGGGTTTCATAATTAGACAAAACTTGAATATGTTGAAAAGTTTTCTTATACTACATCTCAGCATCAAAGTTGGCGAGTGGCACAATAAGGGGACTTCCAAATCCATCCTTGATAGTTTGAGTAGACATGAACTCCAACTGAAAGACATTTGATTTGTTAAAGCATACTGTATAGATTATTACTAAATATTTTTAATAGAATACTTGTTTTCAGATTGTTTACATTTTTGTTGCATCTCAGTGCCGCTGATATCCTGCACTCTCTCTGAGCCCACATTCTGTATACAAATACTGTATGTGCTCCACCTATGGCTGCATGGTATTTCTCAGAGTGGGTTTCCAGATGGTCACTGTGCAATATGTTTTCAAACAGCCCCTTGTAGTCTCCATTGAAAACTGACTAATTCTTCAAAGTTTGATGAAAAGTTCCCACTGACAACAATGAGTAGGGGGCTTGAATACAATAAAATCAATAAAATCAATATAATAAATAAGAATGTATGCTGACTATCAATGTAAAAGGTGAGTCCATACTGACCACCAATGTAACAAGGGAATTTACAGTGATCACCAATGTAACAAGTGATTATACTGACCACCAATGTAACAGATTCATTTACACTGACCTCCAATGTAAAGGGGACTTTATGCTAATCACCAATGTAACAGGGTAATTTACACTGTCCACCAATGCACCGTTGGATTACATTGGCAACCAATGTAACAGGTGTATTCACACTAACTGCCAATGTAAAAGGGGAATTTACACTAACCACAAATGTGAACGTGGTTTTTAACTGACCACCAAGAGTAGGTGTTTACACAGGACACCAATGTAATGAGGATATTTATGTTGAGCACCAATATAACAAGGATATTTACAATGATCACCAATATAACAGATGCATTTACATTCACAGTCAGTGTAAATGCTCCTGTTATATTGGTGGTCAGTAAAAAAATGCTCCCATTACATTGCTGGTCAGTGTAAATACCCTTTTACATTGGTGATCCATGTAAATACCCCTTCTCCATAAACCATCAACTGAAAGTGAACCTTTACACTCAAAAAACAAATTCTACCAATGCATTCCTCTATGTATGATGATTAATAAAAACATAGACATGTCATGTGTAAAATGCTGTGGTTTTGAAATATGTACACTTGCAGAGCATTCACTTCCTGCTTTGAAAGGGCAAATTACTTCAGTTTGTCAAAGCAATGCACACTGGGTTTGCCTGGTCATCAGCAGAGCATTGCTGGGAAATCTCATCTCAGTGAAAGGCATTTTCCTCT
>NW_017306543.1:840766-890807 GCF_000935625.1 Nanorana parkeri
ACTGATGTATGAGCACATTTATAAAAGCTGCACAGACAGACAGATGGAGATTTTGGACCTGTAAACTGGTCTTTTCAGTCATACTGTTTAACTTATTTGACACCCTAATAGAAAAGTTTGAGTCTACCTTGTACTTTCTTTCATTTTGTCCAATTTTTCTGCTAAATTTTAAATCGTGCTGTCTTTTTTACATTGTAGTTCAGTGATTTATGATCATTCTCTCCCACCTTTAGATCTGGATGGCATTTGTAAAGGGTACAAAATGCTCCAAAATTCAGTGCCCTCGACTGATTAAGGATCGTAGAATGATTTGTCCTTTTAACATGGGAACGTCAGTGAACAGTGTCAGAACAAGGGGAGAACATTACATTTTTTTAAGACGCCGCACCTGCCGCTTTCTGCAATGCAGAGAAGTATTAAATCCTCCTAGGATCTCATTTATACCAGTTAAACTGAAAATTAGCAGGGTATTTGTTATTCTCTAATCTAATACATCCTGGCAAATTTACTTAGGAGAAAATTAAAAGAAAAAAAGATGAATTGCACATCTGTACCTAAGTGTGTTTAAGTGCTAAGGCTTATGCATCTAAATGTAAAATCAGAAATTGTGCACAAATGTAATGCTGGTTACAGGCCCTGTTGGTGGCAAGCACCACATACAAACAAGTTGTGATTAGTCTTTAAATACACTAATATAAAGTGTTCAAATATTAACTTTTTTATTAGAAAGACTCCTACAACTCTGATGAGGGATCCACACTGGGATCTGGTTTGTCTCCAGGCCCAAACTGTTGGATGGATATTGTACTTTGGTTCAGAGTTGTCATTATTAATAAATACTTTGCATTTGTGTTGGTTTATTTATTATTGGAATCTATCTACATTTAAGTTGTTTATTGTAATGGGTGCATATGTTTTAGCACATATATCCTTCAAAATTCCCCTCCCACCAGCAGGGGCGGACTGACCATTCGGTCCGTCGGGCACTGCCCGAGGGCCCGCGGCCTTCAGGGGGCCCGTCACGGGCGCCGCATAAGGTGGGGTCGCTGCCGGCAGATCCAGCCACCGCATACAGAGTCTCCTCTCTCAGATATGGATACACACCACACGGGTGGTTTTCTGCAGCCTCCCCCACCGGGAAACAACCAGAGGAGGTGAAGGTAAGTTAATAAATAAAACTTTTTTTATTTTAGCCCAATTGATTGCATTGCTGTATAAAGCACAGCTGGTATTTGTAGTTCTATATAGCAGGTCCCATTCTGCATTGCAGCAATGCAGAATGGCACCCTCTATAGAGGACTACAAATCTCAGCAGTACTTTATACAGCAATGCCATTTTTCCAACTTTTTGTTGTTGTTGTGGTTGTTAAAGGGGATATGGGTTAGGGGGGTTTGTGGGGGTTTTTTTTTGTTGGACTGGCCCCATAACCATGTATTGCCCGGGGGCCCCATGTGTTGTCAGTCCGCCCCTGCCCACCAGCATCCCCCATAAAGTCTTACATTCATCTGTCTCTAAGATCTTTTATGTGCGGCTGCTTGGGAGTTGTGCAGATGCAGCTTTAAAAGTTTTGGGGTTGGGCTTATGTTCTTCTGTGCATGAGTACCACAAACTTAATTTATTGCTATGGAAAGGCCATCCCTGTTGGGATAAAAAAGTGGACAAACATTTTGGGGGAATAAAGGGATAGGTAGGTGTAAGATTTTGAGAACAGGAGAGAAAAAGCTTTTTAAGGACATCTGCACTAAAAGTAAGTCCAAGCTCCTTGGAGACCAGGCAGGTGAACTGGCAAATCTGGCCATTTAGTTTGTCTGTACTGTGAACAGCTTGGGTTTGGGTTCAACTGATGGTCGACCTGAACCCAAACTTAACTGCTACTGAGGATCTGGAGACAAGCATCTTCCTGCTTCTATATTTCTTCTTTAGTTGGATCTGTGTTTTCTGAACATCTTCTGCTGCTGCTGCTGCTGCTGCTTGATAATTCCTCCATCAGTCATTAGGGGTGGCAGCTCTCATATCCAGAAGCAAATCCCTGATCCTCCAGTAAGATGGCTACCTCCACAAAGGAGTACATGGTGTATAACAAGGCATGGTAAGTCAGTAATGAGAAAAAGATATGCTGCAAGGAACCTACAGGCAATACTGGTGTTTAATCTTTAGTCCTCTGCTTGCTTTTTTTTGGTACAACTTCCACAATTTAGGTCTTCTGTTTGAACGTATGGTTGCTGCAGGGCTGTTGGTGCAGCCCACAATCTGTTAGTGACCTGGTAGACAGGTTATGTTACCAATAACTTACCAGAGAGAATGTTTCACTTTCTAAAGATTCTAAAGACCAAGGGCATCTGCCAGGACCAAGCTTTGTGTCTCAAGCATGATACCACTGATACACGTATCACAGGCTAACATACAAGTAAAAACACTGTGCTTTTTATGTTTTATTGTATCATTATTGTTTAATATTGCATTTAATTTAAATTAAAAATGCATTTTTTTGTAGTTGATAATTTTGAACTCAAACTTATATTTGGCGTAAGGCTCTGACTTTAATGGAAAAAGAGGGAAAAAAATCACAGGTTTCTCTTTACATTTACAATGTGCACTTCTTCAAACCGCACTTCCTGCTAAGTTAGATATCATTTATGGTGTCACAAATAATTGAAAATGATAGTGTGAAAGATCTAATTTCATTACAGTTAATAGAAATGACCCTGTTTGGCTCAAGCTGGAGCACAGTGCACTTACAGATGGGGAACATTGTTGCAAGTCATTCGTGGAGGGGATGGAGTATGAAATAAGTTACACGCTGGTTGAACAACTCAGAGACAGAGCGCTTTTGAAGGCTGAGCTGATAGGCAGTAATTCAGATAGCTGTGTCTATCATATCCCTGACCACAGCAGTTAGGAACAATGTAAGAGGAAAAAAATATATATTTGCAGCCTCTTGGATCTACAGCCAGAAGAAACAAAGATGCATCTGACTATAGCAGCCAGAGGTGATGCTATGCAGATAAAAACTTGCGTTCTAGGCCCATGCGAGAAAAACAAAGATAATGTATTTTTCTTCAGGTTACTGCACGATAATGGCAGATAATTAAACATACTCAAGATCCCTCAGGGATGTGCGTGTTACTAAATG
The DNA here is from genome assembly GCF_000935625.1 of Nanorana parkeri. Taxonomy (NCBI): domain Eukaryota; kingdom Metazoa; phylum Chordata; class Amphibia; order Anura; family Dicroglossidae; genus Nanorana; species Nanorana parkeri. The sequence continues at coordinate 843,901 of NW_017306543.1, forward strand.
TTGTTTCAGACAGCTAACACGCTTCTTGCAAATAAACACTTGCTAAATTCAATAGATGATTCCTCTGTAAGAAAAAACGCATTTATATTCATTGCAAGGCATGATAAAAGGCCAATAACACAATACTATGCTTATAATGCGATGTGCAGAAAGCATTTCAAATCTCAAAGGTCTCCTATTTGTACGTGTTGTTATTTTAAAGATATTTTACTGTGTACCCAAAGGTTTTGCCTCAGTATAACCAAAATGGATATCAGAAAACTGTAAGGCTTATTATCTGTATCTAATGTACAGTCATTCAGCATTAATGTTTGCCAAGGAATTATACTGTGTGCTCATTCCTTTAATCCACCAGTGTGTATTTGCTAAAAGTCTAAAGACAATCATTTTCACGGAATATGATTGCTTTTTCTGGTATAATGATATTGTTTATTTATAGTGCCTTTTCTGTTATTATTAACAGAAGATCATGTATAGTTATTAAAACAACAATTTAAAGGTTTTTTATGGGTTTTATGATAAACAAATTTGTGTTATACAGTATACCGAATTTTGGCAGTGTATATACCATGGACAATGGTTAGATTGCTACTCAAAGCCCAACTCAGGGCAGCCACAACCACCCCAACACACACACACACATACCTCCCAGTACTCTCTTACCCCCTGGAGTTCCCCTCTGTTGTATCTTTTGCTGGTTTTTTATATACTTACGATTTGCCAAGGTGTTCAGGCCAGTCATTTGGCATGGTCTTCTTCTTTTTCTTCCAATCTTGCCTTAGTTGTGGGCAGTCCTGGAAGATGCAGAAAGTATGGCGGACATCATGAAGCCAGCTTCACTTTCTGCATCATTGTACTGTGAATAAAGGGTGCTGGGGTGATGTCACTTTTAAAGGTTCATGAAGCCTTTAACTCACAGTATCTCCTTCAAAACTCAGTAATGCTAGGCATCGCTCAACCTGGAAGTCTGAGGACAATTTGGGGGCAAAAAATAAATACTATGGGGATCAGCTCCATAGTGAAGATGAGTATTGCAACCTGATCTGGTTTTTAAACACCTGCTGAGGTCTATTTTAATTTTTAAAAATGCCCAGAGGTGGGCTTTAAAACATTTTTTCCAACTGTACCTCATTTGGAGGGATTGTCTCTCCATACCACTCTGTTTAACTATCACTACACTATATCTTTTATCCAACCTCTAAATTATTGCATTTTTAAATCCAAAAAAGCCATTATAAAGGCTGTAAGCACTTGTGACTTTCACCAATTATACTTAATGGTCCTTATAAATAGGACGGGTATGTGGCATTTGTCTACAAAACTGTGCTGAAAGGTTTCCCTTTTTTCATCTCTGAAAGTTGGAAGGTATGCTTCCAGGTCAACTCAAACATTTCTTCTTTAGATTTTGATAGATTGCCGAAAACCTTCTCGAAAAATCTCTGTCCAGTGTTTATTGCGCTCTGTGTACCATTGGGGAGATTCCCCATTACTTCCTTTCTATTTGTTAGATGTAAGAGTAGGAAGTGAGGAAAAAATAGCCTTACTGTTTTTGTAGTAGAATGGGGTAAAATCAGTACCTCTGTCAGGTTTTTATTGTTATATGTAACCTCACTGGGAATATGTAACTTCATATCTTATCAAGATCGTGGGTTTTAGAACACAGAAGGTATTTAAAACCTTTCAGATGTTCTAACCCTCCCCCACTGTATCCATATACCTGTTGGAAACTAAAAACAATGTTTTATCTCTGGTCGAGTTTCATAAAAATCATATATGGTCAGGTGCCGTCACAGCCTATTGACATTTTCTGTGCATGCTTTTTTTTCCAATGAAAAAGGGAATGTTAAGATGTTATTTGTAAGGCAAACCTTGCTGGAAGATCTTTTCTACCCCACCCTTAGTATCCAGAATTGCGTGGCCCCATGAATTGGTATAGCTAGCGATACTCAAGGTAATCTAATGGTTAGCGACAATTCCAATGATAAATCATTCTTATATCTTAGTATATGGCCAGCTTTACCATGATAGAGGAAATGGTCTTAATGGTATGGTAAAATTGACTGTACTCTAACTGATAAGCGCAGCCCTAATAATAAAGGGGTTAAAATGAGCAATGAAGGTTTAGGTGCAATCTGCAGCTACAATTGAAGTGATTGTCTGACATGTTAGACAAATGTTTATGAGGTTAAAGGTAATCAGCCAGATTGTCTGTCAAATTTACATAGTAGGTAAGGTTGAATAAAGACACAGGTCCATCCAGTTCAACTTATTTGTTTTACAGTTTTATAAAAATTAGTTTTTTTTTATATTTGGTGATAATGGAATGGCAGAATTTTACCACCTCCCAGCTGGCCGTTGTAAAAAAAACGGCCGGCCGGGGGCGTTCCTGGATCTGAGCGGGCGTTTTTAAAGTCCCATCAGCCACACCCACTCGCGCGAGCGGGAAACTACCAAAATGTAAAAACAGGCAGCGATGCCTGTTTACATACAAGCGATCCGCCAGCTGTAGAGCCGGCGGATTGCTTGTATAACGTGCCGGTATGTGCGCCCCCCCCCTCCTGCTGGTCCGAGCTCCGCTGTGCCCGATGCGAGCCCGGGACCAGCATGGTGGCTCTGTGACAGGGGATCAGAGGGAGTTCGGTACACAATCTCCCTCCGATCCCCTCTCCGGTGTCCGGTGATTTATCACTTCTGCATTCTTGTGTCACTCTCCAGCTTCAGAAGCTGAAGATAGGGAAAAAAATTAAAGTTGCAAAAAAATTTGAAGTCACACAAAAGAATTTAAAAAACACATTTTTTTTAAAAAAAGTCCCCACCCATACATACACACAAGCAAACATGCGTCGGGTGCACATACGTCCGAAAACGACGATTGTGCCCATTACACCGCACATGTTACATATCACCGTGAACGTCGCAGTGAGGGCGTGCTCCCTCTGTGAGGGCAGGATGAGATCTGCAACCTTACGCTTGTATCGTGGATCAAGAGAGGAGGGTGAGAGAGGTGAGCGCTCACCGCCGCAGGACCAAGAATCAAATAAGCATATTTTCTTTATTTTGGCCACTAGACCCAAAGGAGCACTCAGCATTTGCAGTGTGGGGATAGCCCCACTGCAATGGTATTTTTTTCGGTTGCCTGGAGTTCTTCATTAAGAAGCCTCTTTGGTGAAAAAAGTATCTTTTTTTACTTGTCAAGATATTAAATCAATTTAAAAAAAAAACTAATTTTACACAGACGATGAGTGAATACTATTTTACATTTAAATGAACTTCTTTTGTTTGTTTTTTTACATACAAATGGCTTGGCAAAGGAATAAGATATATTGGACAAACAATAATTATGTAGCCATGGGCTTTAGCTGAAAGGAGTCCAAGCTTCTTTAGTTATATGTCTCATTTAGACCTCAGTTATACAATTTAAATAAGCCTGTGTTCTTTTCTCTCTAACCAGAAAAAGCAGTCCATGACTACCATTTAACCATATTCATTACAAAAATGTAATCCAACCTTTATGCCAGTATTCAGAAATACACAATCATTTTCAACAAAACAATTGTTTATGTTGCTATTGTACATCCTAGACTTATGAAAACACAGTTCTGTTTTTTCCAGTCTCTGAGAATGAAGATCTACTATGTTATCAGAACAGGAAAGGCCAAACTCGGTGACATGCTTTACTTGTGATGTAAGTGTCCTGTGAAAGCATTTTGTTGCTTCTGAACACTTCATTTAGAATGCTTACAGAGCATATTTGTCACAATCTCCCTCTCTCATGTGCTATTCCCTCTCTGCAGTGTGTCAGTTTGTAAGTCCTAGAATAGCACTGAGCACACTGGAGAGAGTGATTAGTCACAATGTGGATGGCTGGCTGTTTTAGATCAGAGATGATCTTTGGCAGTCTTGGAGAATAAGTAATTCTTTGCATATACCTCTGTACTATACACTAAATCCTGTGGAAAGCCAGTGGGAAAGTGTAGGACGTTCTACTGTGCATTCTATTAAATTGCTGTTGAAAAGAGGGCAGGCACATGCACAGTGTCCAACTTATCTTGGGGAAATTTAGCTTTACAATTTTCCCTCTGTCTGTCAGGGTTGAGGAAGGAACAAGAGTAAAGTGTATGTCAAAGCACCTCTGCACAATTCCCCATGTTTTAAAGGCCTTGCCTGTGCAGAAAAATATCTCCCGATCTTTCAGAAATGCACTTATTCCTATCATTCCTTATTATTAGGGATGTTCAGATACCAAGTACTGAACTTGGTAAAAGTACATGTACACATACTTTTCTAGCTCCAAGACTAGACTAGAGAAAAATTCTAACGTTAGGGGGCAGCTGTCATTTTTAAGGAGCATACGGAGCTACTGGGATTTGTGCATCCCTGTTTTGATGTATGATTTGTTTTTATAAATATATATAGGGATGCGCCAATACCATTTTTTCAAATACAAGTACTGATACTTGTCCAAGTACTCACAGATACAAGTACTGATACATTTTTGTTTATTGTCTTTTGACAATTTTTCTAAAACAATACAGATTAATGATTTCAGGACAGTAGTGGAGCGCCAGAGCCAGGTCCTAGCTGCAACCAGGGCAAGCCTGGTAGTTCTCGTGAAAATGCCAAGTATCAGCACTGGTATCTGAACTGGTATCCGAACATCCTTACTTATTATTACTAATTCTTGTTGTGGATTGAGAAACACAGAGCATTTTTGTGTCAGTAATTTGCCAAACTACTGAATTACACCATTTGTCCCTATCTCAACAACAAAAGCACAAATTGATCGGTAGTCACAAGAAAGAACAGGGAGAGCTAACCAGGCTTCTTGAGATAACACAGAATGTATGCAAAGGACACAGGACAGCTCTTAATTTTTGACAAGATTCATAGATTTTTTTGCAAATGCATAGATTTAACCCATCACTTTCAATTGTATATTTAACAGACCAAAAGGGAGCAAATAAGAGAAATTACATACACTTTAAGATTGTTGCTCAATCTGACCATAATTGACTGCATCAAGCAAACATTATCTATTGTCTATAGGCATCTTCAAGGCATAGCCAAGACGCACAGTCTACTTTAATACACACCTAATGTGACAGCTACTAAGACAAAAATATTTTCTGTAAAATTCAATATTCTGCTATACTCTATATTTTTGAAACAAAGAAAATAACACTATTATAATTAGAAAATATGAGCAAATAATTTTTTAATAGCATGTAATAGATGAGAAGTATCATAAATAAATATGTGTAGCCTGACTGCTGCCACTTTAAGCCATACAACAGAGCATTTTCTCCTAGCCACATATTGTTACTCTCTCCCTGCTGGCGAAGGACAGTGCAAGAAGAGAAAGAAACAAAGGAGGACATGAATTGATTGCACAGGACAAAAGCCCCACCCACCACAGACTCAAAGAGGCACAGTGCGAAAAGGAGTGTCCCTAGCACAGGCAGTGGCCATTGTGGGGGAGACTAAACTGATGCTACTTAGTTTGCTATTGGCTTTAGTGACTTCTAGGAAGGGGAGGTGCATGCTAGGTCTAAGGGGAGAGGAGAAGGAGAGCTGGGGCCAGACACAGAACAGTAGGGGAGCCAGATAGAGTGAGCAGGAGAGACTGAGCTGCTGTTTCACTGTATTGGACTGCAGGAGAGAGGGTGACTACATTTCTAAGCACACATAGGATCGCAGAGCTGTAGCTAGAGAGCTGACACTTCTGGGTGTTTTTACTCTTTTTTAAATTACTACAGAAAGATTTGTCAAGGGGATATCAGCTAGGGACCGTGGAGTAGTCAGACAAGCCAAAGTCATATCCAGCTGGGCAGAATTAATGCCAGAGGGAGAAGAGGCAGAAACCTAGGGATTCATTTAAAATGCAGTGGTATAGTGTCACCATTGCTGTAAATAAAACAAAAAACAAACAAGCACTGCAAATTTATTAGGCATAGCGATGTGCTGTGCTCTCCGACAGCTTTGGGACTCTAAAGCCAGCAGCGCACCATAAAAATGAATTAATGTTGTTTAAAGCCAAGTGGTTTATATCATAGAGCAGATAGCAATACAAATAAGCCCCTGCGTCAAGAAGAGTTGCCTTAGGTTGTTATCAGGGGTAACCAGAAGCAAGTGGTGCAATTAGAACATGCAGCAGGTTTGTAGCCAGGAACCTAGCAGACAGAGTTCTGTTGAGATCAGTATTGGCAAGCAATCATATGGATAGGGTCCAACAGGTCAGAGGTCAGGATAAAGCATGTCCTGGGAGACAAGGAGTAGGTAACAGGGTCTTGGCAGAGACTAGGAGTAAGGGAGAGGAGTACACCAGGAATACGGGAACTACAAATTACAGGGTTGACAAGTGCAGGACAGACAAGAACAACAACAAAAACAAGTACAGGATCAGATGGAGGCATTCCCTAGCTTCATCAATATGAACATTTGCTCAAAGAACGTCACAGCCCAAAAAACATCTGATTGGCCAGAGAACAGTCATATATCCAATTTAGTTTTATTTTGAACGAAGTTCTGATGGAACATTTCAGATTCGGTCGCATTTGGACATGTTTGAATTTAAAAATTCTGATGCATCCGAATTTAACAAAATTTATAGGAATATTCATTCAAAACTAAACAAAATTTACATGTCTAATGCACATACAGCAGAACGTGATGTATAATTCCATGTAAGCGCTGCTGTACATAGGACGACATAAGCCTGATATTTTTAAAAAGGTATCAACTAGCCTAAAATAAACTATCATCTCATGAATTTCTGCTGGTCACGTCACTTTGTCAAAGTACTTTAACTGTGCTTTAAAGCCCAGTAGTCTTGTTGACTGTCATCTGATCCTAGCTATTTCAACACATTTGTTCGATAATTGGCTAGCATATGAGGTAAAAAATTATCTTGGGAACTGAAACTGGTAGAAAAGTCTACTGGCTGGGTTGCAAATGTTTGTGCAGTTTCTCATTGCTCTCCGATGCATGCACAGAAATAAGATCAGTTCCATATATAATGTTATTGACAGATTTATTTCAACTTGTTAATAGTACATGCAACTTGAAAATCCACTTCTTATGGTGTTCCTCCTTTAAATTAAAAGAATAGCATTAGTTTGGTAGAATTCAGACACTATCATCAGCAGGAAACAAGCCTGCAGCACCAAATGGTGATGTTTAAAATGACCCGATAAAACATTAATTTAACAGAGCTGTCAAGCAACCTCGGTTTATTTTGACAATCTGTTCTTGGTGCAGGATATCAGCAGGAGCACAAGCATTAATGTCCTTTAACAGATGTAGGAGTAAATTCCTTTCCCTATCTACAGCTATGGGAGAATACAGACAATCATGAATTTAATTGATTAGACGAATATATCAACTAAATCATCTGTTTTCATTTATATTCATATAAGATTTCACATAGCGCCCCGGCGTTGCCACTCTGGAATGCCTTAATTGCCTCATTCCAGGCCTTCTGCATCTTTTACTTAATGCATTTCGGCTCCATTATATTATATGCGCATTGTCCTGAGGATGTTGTCATGTTTTTAAAATGGCTTCAATCAGAACATTGCAGGCTCCGGCCATTTCAAGAGATATTAAAACTGAAACCTCATTCAGCCAGATTGAATAATGGACGTGAGCATTTTCATCCCCCCTCGTAAGGTCCAACTTTAAATCTGACACGGCTGACACTTCTTGGAATATTGACGGAATACAATTAACTTGGGTGTCTTGTAGGCATCTCTCAGGCGGTTACAAACTGCTTTGGAAACACATAGTTTGTTAACTCCTTTTTAAAGCTGCAGGGCTTGCAGGAAAAGAGACAATAGTGACCTTAGGTGACCTTGCTGACTGAATGTTAAGTTCACTGTGACTTAAGTGAACATATGTATTGAAGAATACTTCCAACCTATTAAAAAAGCAGGATGTTGTTTTTTAATGAATTTGATAAATGCAGACAGAAAATTGTTTTTTACTCCATGTCTTTGCAAAGAAAGAACAACTATTATGCAAATCTAGTTCCCATCATTCCAATGCCTGTTCCTGCACCCTACGATTGACAGCATACCCTATGTACAATCAGAGTATGGAAAACTCCAGCTGTATATTGAAATCTTTTTTTGGCTCAGACCTACTCCTCTATGACAATCTGTGTAAAAGTAGCAACACACGGGAGTAAATTAAAGTCTACACACAAGCGGAGATTGGTGAATGTGCCTAGGTTTAATCAAGGTGGCCATGCACTAGTAGATTTTAGGTCAGAAATGTTTGTTTCTGACACAAACCCTTGTTCGATTATAGCTTCGATTTTTGAAATCGTTCGTTAACCATACTAACCAAACAATTTTTGATGAACGACGGAAATAATTTCCTTTTGCGCATGTGCTGTGTTCTTGCTACAATTTATGTCCAATGAAAGCCGCACTGATTCACTGATTTTCGTTCGGTCAGGAAACAATTTCCAACCTGACTGAAAAATTTAGATCACAATATCAGAAATGAAAATCTGTAATGTACCATCAACTGTTCGCTTTTTGTTCGAAAGACCGTTCGTGTACGATTTCTGAACGACAATTCCATAATGTATGGCCACCTTTAGTCAGGTTGTTCTTTAAACCCAGTAAATTGTAGGGATCAAACCCCATTGAAGTCTATGGGGTGGGGAGCACAGCTTGATAATCAATTCTGGTCATTTTCAAGGTTCGTAGTGAAGGCATGGTCAAAAAAGGATAGGGGTGTGGCCATGGGAGACATGTACCAATGTAAAATAAATAAATAAAAAATACAGTAAAGTGGGTGAGAGGGTCTTTAAACTGTATGCGCTGTTACGGAATAGTACAAATCTCACATACAGTGTCAACGACACCATATTCTGGCATCAAATATTTTGGATGAGTGATTTTTTTACAATTGATTTGCTTAAATACACCTGCAGAACCCCAATCCCCCAAAAAAGGCTCTTTTTTTATATGTCAGAGAGATAGTGCTATGTTTGCACCAAAAGCAAGAACAGAAAATTGTGATTCCCCAACAGGAGTGTGACATCACCGGATGCCTCACATGCGCCATGTGAAATCATGCGCCCTGTTTCCGGGATAGTGGCGTGCATGCGCAGAACGTGCCCGTAGCTGAATCCGAAATAGCATCAAAATTTGTTTTGTTTGGCAAAACTAATGAAAATGTTTTTAGTGTTCGTTCATTTCGTCCGAAATTAATTTTTAGTCTTTACACATGTCTAATAATATGTGTGTGTGTGTGTGGGGGGGGGGGGGGGGTATTGTTATTATTGTTTATTTTTTTTAAAATAATTTGCATCTTATCTTTATCTTATCTTTTTTTTTGTCCATTAAGTGCTGCAGCTTCAGCACTTAATGGACGGAAAGCACTCAGTAAAGAGCACCCTATTGTGCTGCTCTTGGACCCTTTGCCTCATCCCCAAGGGCACATGGCAGGCTTTTAAATTGGCCCTGCTAATGTGCCCTTTTCCTCCTTTTCCTTAAAGGTGAATATCAGCAATTTGTTTGGACTGCCAATGTACCCATTTCTTATGCTTTAAGGGCACACAGGAGTTATTATTTTGACCTGAAGGTCTTAATTCAGCCCAATTATTTTGCACAGAAGACCCATCTCTGGCCTCCACCAGCATGTAAAAAGCCATGAGGAAGCAAGAGGCAATGGAGGAATATGGGGAGGAAGAGTTATGGGGTGCTGGTGGTTAGGAGGAGGACAAGTGATGGGCGAAGTAAGGAGAATAAAATTTGGGGGGGAGGATCCAAGGGGGATGTTTCTCCCCTCCTTGATACAAGCATCTTACAGGGGTCCAAAATGACCCACTACAAGGAGGCGGTTCATAGCTGCAGGGGGAAAATCGATGGCCATAGGCTGCCCACCCTTTCACAATAGTGCTTTGGCAGTGGACACTTGTTGGTGATAAAAAGCTGTCCTATGCAGCATGTTACTGCATACTTTTGATGTAAAGTTGTGTGCACCAAAGCACTATTGCAATAGCTGCAAATAAATTTAGAAAATCAACTTTATTATAAAAATAGTCAGGTTAAGCCTGCCCCCCTCCCTGCTCAAGCAAATAGAGACAACAATCCAAACATGGTACTTATCTGCGGCAAGAAGGAATTCAGAGGCCTCAACATCACCATGTCCCTATGCAAAAATAAAAAGGGTTCCTTGCAAGATTAGGCCATCAGCCCAAACACAAGCATTACACAGTGGAGTGCTGCAAACAAAAGGCAGCGCCAAGAAGAGGTGGTCATCATTAACAAGTAAATGCTGCACTTTGAGCATCCCCATACTTAAAAAAGGCCCTATAAGCATAAAATAAAAATCTAAGAAAAAAAACAGGAATTAAAACCCCAAAATACCACCCCTTTTTTGTGTTTATTAAGAATTTTAAATATATATAAACAAAATGAGCAAATAAAAAACAAAACAACAATTAAAAACAAAATAGATAACAAAGATGTATTACAATTTTAACTGTTCGATGAAGAACAAAAATAAAATAAAAACAGTGTTCTATGATGTCTATGAATTAACAATTCTAAAGAATAAGAGAAAATAAAGGGGGGAATTAAATAAAATAAGATAAAATAGGATGACCCTCCCACCCCCAGAACATAAAACTACAAATTCATGGTGAAAACCACTTTCTGGAGTTCCACTGAAGACCTAAATCTAAACCAAGATGCCCATGTTATCCAAAATGTGTCCCCGCAATCATGCTCCTCAGCCGACAATCGTTCAAAATCCATAATGCGATCTTTCTCTACAACCCATTCTACAAGTGTTGGGCTATAGAAGAATGCCAATGACGAGGTATAACCACATGAGCAGCGGTGAGGAAGTGATGAATAAGGTCACTCTTACCAAAATTTTAAGATCCAGGGATCATCGAAAGAAGAGCCACCTTTCGCTTTACTGGGACTACATGACGCGTTATTCTGGTGCAGACTGCAAACACTCCCTGACAGAATTCCTGAATAAGAGAGCAATACCACTTTTCTAAAGGGAGGCCTTCCACTTAGTTGCATCCCTTATCCCTTGTACATTTCAAGATACATACATAGAACTATTCATGTTTAAAGCAACAATTCTAAAAAAGAAAAATAAAGATTATAATGTAATAAAATATCCTCCATAATTCAAACCACACAATATTTATAAATTATTATGTAAAATAGCATAGTTGCCTAATGACAATAGCAAATTATCAAACCAAGTGTCAGAAGAACCCAAAAAAAAAGAGACAAGAATATTTTCCACCATTCATATCACATAGTACAGTATATGCAGATTATAAAGTGAAAATAACATAATTCAACATTCCCAAGAAGGAGAGTAAAACAAATACAGTGTTAAAACACAGAAAAGCAATACAAAAATATTGGCCACATTTCATATCACACAATTAGCGATGAGCCGAACACCCCCATGTTCAGTTCTAATTCAAACTTTCGAACATGGAAAAAGTTTTAATTCGAACTTAGAACTCAATGTAAGTCTATGGAACCAGAACTCTGAAAATCAAATTGTCCCCATTTTGAAGCCTTATATGTAATTTATTGGCCATAAAAAGGGTAAGGGTAGTTGGGTACTACCCGGGGGACATGTATCAATGAAAAAAAACATCATCAACATTTAACATCACTTAAAGTGAAACAATAAAAATGAAAAATTCCTTTAAATATCATGCCTGGGGAGTCCCCTTGAACTGCCTGTAAAGTGGCACATCTGTACGCTGTATAGAACCTGCTGCAGCAAAACTAAAATTTCTAAAGAAAGAAATTACATTTAAATTGCCAGTAATTGGTTTTCCTTTAATCTTGTAAACAACTGTTTGGGGAGGCAGCCTGTATGAAGAGGCCACATTTTAGGACACTCGGAACAAGGTGAGAGATTTTTTGGATAACTCCTGGTGTTGCTTTTGCAGGCGTTGGATGAAAGTTGCAACATGTGCTTTAAAATTGGGCCTTGACGGTGCTTTCACACTGTAACCCTTCAGTTATTCTTGATGAGTGCAGGATTGGACCCTGCTCTAACAATTCAAATTATGTATACCTGTCACACACCTGCCTCCTTGTTGGCCTTTCAGACATGATGTGGGGCTTATTATAACATTTAATAGAGAATGCAGCATGGGAAATTGGTGCTGGGGTGCAATATTTTATCGAATGAGGTGCTCGGTGCACTATAAACTGTTGTGCAATGGCTTATTATTAAAAACAATTAATGAAAAAAACAAAAGATTTAAAAATACGGGAAGCTTTCACTTCACTACACTACACTGCACTGCACTGCACTACACTGACAGCTACACTACACTGACATAAACATTCTATTTTTAACTCCAGCAACACACTACATAAGGCTGCCTATGTAAGCAGCCTTATATAGTGTGGGGCTGGGACTTAGCTGTGAGCCATGATTGGGCAAAGTCATCATTACTTTGCCTAATCATGGCTCATACAGAGCCCTGAGACCTGATTGGGCAAAGTCTTGCACCTAACCTGTGGTCAGGTGCATTGGTGTACCCAATCAGGGCTCTCTGATGCAAACAGTGCATTGCGGGGTGTTCGTTGAATACCCTGACAGTTCATATGTTTGTGTGTTCAACTCGAACATCGAGCCCATAACTACACACAATATATGTAAATAACCCTGAATTAGCAATTAGACATGTGCGCCGGTAAAAAAATTAGTTTTGTTTAGTTTCGGATTTTTCGTTTTTTTGGATTTGGGTCCGAAAGTCAATTCATTTCGTTATTCAGATTCGTCCGAATCTGAAATTTTCATTCATTTCGGATGTGTTAGAAAATTATGAATGCATGTCAACAAAGGGGTGGAGCGAGTTGTGATGTCAAGGGACTTGTTCCGCCCCTTTGTTGACATTCAGGAGCAAAACTGTCATAATAACAACTCTGCTCCTGCATAGCATTCTGGAGCATGCAAGGACTCCCGAATAGCATTCAGGAGCTCCCAAATGCTATTTTGAGAACTCCTGAATGCTAATTAGGAGCAGAGTTGTTTGACAGTTCTGTTCCTGAATGTCAACCCGGAACAACAACTTGCTCCACCCCTTTGTCTGGTATGGATTGTAAGGGGGACCCCAAACAAAAAAGGCATATACTCTGCACCCCCCAAATGCATACAAGACCCTTTGGATATTAAGGGTACGCCTCCCCACAAAAAACATGAGTAAGGGGTACTAGTACCCCTGGCTATTCATTAACAAAAAATAGTAAATGTATACCAAAAATTCTTGAAGGGAAAATCAACTCAGTGGTACCTCATCTTCTATTGATTCTATAGTAAATGATATGCCTCTAAAGGGCATACTTAGATAAACACTTAGGTAACTATTTAGAACAGATAACATTATCAGTTTAGAAGTTAGGAGATATAGATTTCTTAGATTGTCCTTTTACCTTGAAGAGCTATAAAGAGCATTGGAAACACTTACTAATAATAGGGCTCCAGGGGGGACTAATCTCCCAGCAGAGGTATACAAGACTTCTAAGAAATTATCTTGCCATCAGTATTAGACTTTATTAACACATCTTCTGAGCTCAATGTTTTACCAGCCTCTCTGTATAAGGCGTTATTGGTTATATTTGAACCAAGTAAGCATGTAATGCATCCAGATTCATATAGTGCTTACAATAGATGTTAAATGTTAGCAAATTGCTAGATTGCAGTAATACAAAAAATTATGAATCCCAACCAAACAGGCTTCATGCCTAATAAATCTATGGCCCTTAAAATTCAATGTACCTTTTTAAATGTGCAAATACCTTCAAATAATATGGGAAATAGAGTGATATTGTCCCCACCTGTGCCCTCTTAAATGGCACAGGTGGGACAAGGGACCAAGAGCATGCAGGAGAAGGACACAGTCAGTGAAACAGGACATTTAGGGGAAAACCCCAAGGCTTATGAGGGCAATATAGAGAGTAACAAGGAAGGAGAGAAGAGCAAAGTGAGTACAGGAGAGCGCACAAAAGAGCACTGGGAGGTCCCACCCCTTGCCAGGGGGTCCACCAGGCCTAGAGGTCAGTGAGAAATAGCTTCCGAGAAATCCGCCGACTCCCGGAAGGAGTTATGGAGTTTACCGTAAAAAGTTTATTGTTGATGTTGCTATCCCCATTGAACATCTTGTACATCAAAATCACATCCCCCCTTAATCTCCACACTTCCAGCGTGAACATGTTTAAATTTAGTAACCTTGTCTCATAGCTTTGGTCCTCCATCCCCTTAATTAGTTTGGTTGCCCTTCTCTGGACTCTCTCCAGCTCACGGACATCCTTTCTGTGTATTGGTGACCAAAACTGAACCACATACTCCAGATGAGGCCGAATCAGCAATCTATAAAGTGGCAAAATTATAGATTTGTCTCTACAGTAAATTCCCTTTTTAATATAAGCCAAAACTCTGCTCGCTTTGTTTGCAGCAGTCTGGCATTGCAAGCTATTATTCAATCTGTGGTCTTCTATGACCCCAAGATCTTTTTCCATTTCTGACTTCCCTAGAGGAGTACCCATTAATGTGTATTCTGTTTGCCTATTTTTAACCCCAAAGTGCATTACTTTATATTTATCGACATTAAACCTCATCTGCCATATGGTTGCCCACTCCCCTATTTTATCCAGGTCCTCCTGTAATGTTCTACTGTCTAAGTCCGTGTCTATTACCCTCCCAATTTTGGTGTCATCAGCAAACACGGAGACATGACTATTTACGCCCTCCCCGATATCGTTAATAAACAGGTTGAATAGTATGGGGCCTAGCACAGAACCCTGAGGCACACCACTCATGACCCTAGACCAATCTGAAAAGGAGCCATTTATCGATACTCTCTGGACACGTTCCTGTAGCCAGTTCTCTATCAATATACACACCATTTAATCTATGCCCATAGACCTCAGCTTGTGTAGTAAGCGTTTATTAGGTACTGTGTCAAATGCTTTTGAAAAATCCAAATACACCACATCCACCAGCCTCCCTCCATCCAGATCTCTACTTACCTCTTCGTAGAATGTTAGGAGGTTGGTCTGCCATGAACCGTCCTTCCTAAATCCATGCTGATTGTCATTTATTATACCATTATCATGAACAAACTCTACTAAGTAGTTCTTTATCATTCCCTCTAACAGTTTGCAAACTATGGATTATATTTAATTTTTTTAGGTGATAAAAGCCACTCCTTAGAAAATGCTATGACTAATTTCTAGTTTTGGTAATTTTCCAGGATTAATAATTAATTAGAATAAGTCTGTACTGTTATCCAATGATGAACTGAAATCCTCTTTGCCCAGCTCTGCTACTTCCGTTAAGATGGCTACCTCTTTCACATGTTTAGGAGTGATAACTCACTTTGTCTCTAGCTGGCAGATCTAATCATTTAATGATGATCTGGTTGCCTTAAGATGGTGTCAAAGATTTTAGAAAGAAAGTTGGGGCCAACTCCTATTTGCAGCAAACTATGTGTAAGGAATGATCAATTTACCCTTTTTGTGTATCCTTTGATATCCGACTTAGCTGAGTTTTTGAGGTGTGTGATGCATTTTGGTTGTGCATGATGGATCAACAGCAGGGTTTTTAGGACTTTGCAGATGGGGACACACCCAACCTGATCTTGATGGATAAGTTTTGGAACAATGCGGTTGCAGGTGATTGGCAATTATCTTAGAATGGAGTTTGAGGTCCACTCCAATGAAAAAAAGTTAAATCGTAGCACAGATAGGGTGGTGTTTGTCAGGTCTGAGAATCAAATAAATGTGAGCTTCTAAGGATTTTTTTGGAGGGGGAGGGGGGGGGGGAGGAAGTTTGAGGTCCACTCCAATGAAAAAAAGTTAAATCGTAGCACAGATAGGGTGGTGTTTGTCAGGTCTGAGAATCAAATAAATGTGACTTTTAAGGGTTTTTTTGGGGGGGGGGGGGGGGGGGTAGTGAGAGTCTTGGGAAATGGAATTAAATATTCTACAAAGAAGGGGTGCTAAGACATGTTTACATTTTGCAGAACTTTGGCATTAACCCACCTGTGCTTGAACTTGTGCCTAAAGGTGTGGATTTATTAGTGGCAAGTAGTTTCTCTTCAGAAAAAGGGGATTGCTCCATGTTTCCATCTATCATTGGGTTTTGTTATTATAAGAAGCTTTGTCATGTTCTTGATCTTCCCTAGGACTTTATGGATCTGATTGGGAAAGATTGTAGAGGTCTAAAAAATTGTTGCTAATGTGTTGAGAATCTGATGTGGAGTGTATGCTAGCATTTTGTCCAATTTTTTAATGGTTGGAATACAGGTAGGGGAGTTTCAGGGGTGTGGTGTCCTTGGTCTTCCACATTTATTGCTGAATTAAATGTATCATTTGGACTCAAATAGCTACAGTGTGGTTGTCCGTAAAGACTCAACAGTTTTTACCTAGTAGTGGATAACTGCACCAAGATGAGCAGTGATAAGGTATGTCTGTGTACCAGAATTACCAGGGACAGAGGGGTATGGTCTGACATAAAATTGTTTTAGGTATCAACCAGGGCCTGGACAGCCCAGCCTGCTTCTGCTGCCACAGATATGTTACAATACTAATGGTATGATCTTTCTATGACTCTGCATTAGTAACTGCTCTGAAGAGTATTAATATGGATGCCAAAGCACAAGGTCTTCTATACAGCTTACTTTGTAATGGTGATGGCAAGCAGATCAAAGCTCATAAATATTTTCTCATTCCCTGAGAAAGAAATACTCCCTTGTCTGACAAAGATGAAGAGTATTATGAGAATTCTCCAGCCAACTTTGCTTAAACAATTTCATTCTTGTGGCAGAATCCCCTTTTTTGTTGTGAAACAGGAAAAAAAATCTATTTATGTAGCTCATTATGTTTAGACAACTACTGAATAAATTATTTTTTTGTGAATGGTTTATAAATAATTATTGTTTTGTGAATGGATTTCTTTTAAGTCATACTAACTTTTTTCATTAACTTATTAGTAATGGCATGAAAAGTTTCAAAATAAAAAAAATTAAGGTACCACACAGGACACAGCAGTGTAAAATTGGGCAGCAGATTTATTCAGAGATAAGAGACCTAACCGGTGTATGCCTAAATAAAAAAATTTCTGTGGTGATGGGGGTGTTCTGAATCTGAGTGATGCAATGTGAGTTGGTTTAGGTGCTGTCAGGCTTATACATTTATAAAAAAAATAGGGAAAATACCCCATTTAATGAAAAATTACGCTAACATGTTGCTTGGGGTGTACAGATCTGTGCACACTGGAAGGACACATACAGTAAGAAAATGCCAGCACTGCAATGCAAAGAACTCAAGCATAGTTTGGTAAATTAGATGTAAACCCAACCACTATGCACAGGAGGTGCATTGGGGTGCCATAGAAATGAATGGCAATGCAATGCAACTGCTGCACAGTAATGCACGGTAGGTGTGTTGTGTGATAGTGTGCGTTAATCGCACGGTACCATGTGAAAAATGCACTGCTTTAGTAGAAAAGGGTCCTAAAGAAAAACTTATTAGTATCCTGGTGCTTACTATGCAATTGCAGTCCTTGCTAACAGGCTACACAAGCCTAATGTTTGTCAGCGTCAAGATACACAATTTTGTTCCCCAAGTGTCACCAACCTTAGCTCTAGCAGATCCTTCATGTCTGTTCCCCAGGCTACAGTACTCACTGTGTGTCAAATTATACTAAAATGCCTGACAGTGAGAGATGCAAGTCTGGGGTCGATCAGAGGTTCTGAAAGATGTCCTGAAAAAAAGGAGCCTGGGAAATATGTCAATCCTGAACAGGACTTTTTCAGGCTCCTTGCGAGACTACACACTGTATTAGCTAAATAGTGCTTAATAGAGTGCCATTGATATGCGTGTTTGTGGCTATAAATTGTAGTAATGATCAGCTTGTGAGCTATTTTTGACATCCTGCCAGCAATGTATTCCACTTTAGTCATTTTATAAAAAAAAAAATCTGAGGTTGCAATCATATGCATGCATTATGCTGCCCTTAGAAGTAAATGATACATCTTGATTAACACATTACAAAATAATAATGTTAGTTTTGCATTTAGATAGAGTCATTTAATTAGTTAACTGCAATGTTCCTTAAAATTAAGGCTGGAAAACAACAAGCCTCCTACACCAGACACCAAGTCAGTTGCTTATTATGTGACAAATACTAAAAGCATGTATGATTCAAAATTCTAGTGACAAGGGAGTTTCATTATCGTGAACTGGTAAGGTCTGACTGGGCTCTTTTTCATTTTGTGTAGATATTAATTATAGGGTCTAGTTAACCCCAGCATTGAAGAGTTGATTAAAAAATCTTAGCATGATTGGCCAGCATACGCTATTAGGATTTCCCAGTTAAAGTCACAGAAATGGATATTTAGTTAGATAAACATTGCATCTCATCTCATTGCATCTCATCTTACTAACTTACCTTACCAAATTAAGAGAATAAAAATAAATAAATTGCACAGTGTAATGAATGTATCTTTGACTGTTCAATCCCAGAAGCAACAGAGTTTGGCCACATACACTCAATAATGTAGCAGGCCTGGTCAGACTGTCATTTTGGTAACACCCCCTTCTAAAAAGTCAGGCACTCGGTCATGGACCGAGAGCCCGACAGTATCAGGAGAGAGGAGGGGACCGGGCGGCATACCTCATCCCGCCGGGTGAGCATCCCCTCCTCTCTCTGCCGGCGTCCACCACCAAAATGCCAGCCGGCGGGCACCAATCAGGTGACGTTCACGCGCGATGACGACACCGCTGGTCTAAAGACCGGGTGACACCCGACCTCGGGACAACCCTGAGACCTAACCCTGCTTTCTCTAACTTTAGGACTTGACTCCTCCCTGTCTCACCCCCCTCATTCAGATACCTTGGAGTGTGAAGGGCGATTTGCATATTAATGAGGCATGGTGGGATTTGCATATGAACACCGCTCATTAATATGCAAATGTCGTAATTACCATATGAATGAGCTGCGGTCAGTGTTAATGGAGATAGTAATCAGGAGTAAAAAAAATAATATCAGGAGAACAGAGGCTGCAGTCCCTGTCAGCTGGAACCCCCCCTCCCCCTCCCCCTTACCTGTCAGCAGTCCAAGCAGCAGTGAAGAGCATGCTCGCATGCCACTGCTTCTCTTCAGCCGAACTCAGGCAGGAGATAACTCCGCCCTCCCCCGCTCTACACTGTTGTAGAGGAGAGGATTGCAGGTGTCCTTAGGTTCCAGGTTCCGTGCGGCAGTTTTTTACTTGCGGCCGCACAGAAATTAACAAACCTGAGCCTCCCTCCTGACCGGGCCCCCTCCGGCGCGGGCCCCATAGTGGCCGTGTAGGCTGCTATGGTGGTGGTTACGTCACTGCTTGTAGTGCCAGGCAGAGATCACTCTATCTGACTTGACTGCCACTTCACAGGTGCCCAATAGGTGGTAGCCCAGCCCAGGACACATCAGGAAGCACAGAGAAAGTTGGCAGGCCACACGTGTGTGTTAGGCAAATGGGCACCACTGCTCTACCTTATTAGATAAGCCAGAATTGTTTATTTTATTGTAAGATCCATGCTAAAATAAATTACTGGAATTAAATAAACATATACACTAACATTCAATGATACCCTGTATGAACAAAATAATGTAGCTGTAAAAAATTAAAATTCACAGACATAATAGTGTAAAAACCTTTAATTCATCTTAATTGAGTAATGTACATTAAAGCAGAGCACTTAAGTCATAATTAGGTTGGGCTCTACATTGTTGTCTTAAACTTTAGTCTGCAGAATATGTGATGTGCTCAATTAGGCTGAATCGTTGAATATACTAGTTATTAACTCTGCTGCTAATAGTTAGCATGTACACATATAAGTGTGTAGCATTTAATTATAGACAATGCAGATTAACATGTGTATTGTTATCCCAAAGTGCACATAACATTGGAAATAACATAATTAAATTGGTCATTGTCGGCTCAGCGAAGAATAATGATTAGGTTAGTTAGTTTACTATCTGCACATTTTCTGTGGAATATCATGCACATTTTTATAATTTTCAAGAGAACTAAATGATGTTACTTTATTTCCCTTGAAGCATACAAATGTTGCTCCATATGTCCAACCTAAGGCTTGTAAGCCCCCTTTACATGAAATAATCGAGAGGCAGATTTACTGCCCATTGCTTGGTCATTACTGATAATTGTGTTACTTAATTGAGATCCTGTGAAAAGGTTCTCATGCTGTGTATAATAATGCTTTCAGACGAATGTGTGCTAGTGCCTATTTTATAAGTTAATAGGGTCAGCGCATCTTACTGTACTGTACCTGTCCAGGGAGAGCACTCGTTTAAAAACTCAGAAAGAAACTACTTTTATGTTTAATTGCATGCAATTATGATAAAATTATGTTAATCACTTTTAACGTTTTAGCCAACAAAAAGTAGCATTTATATAGACATATAGACATCATTGTACCCTAGCCTCATCTGAATGCTGAAAGCCAAGAATATGTTATTGAAGTCTAAATATGTTCTACTTTATAAACGTAACTACTCTTCAATTGGACAGATCACCAAACAAGAAAAAGGAAAAATGGTTTCTTGTTCTTGAACTATGGGAGGCCTCCCCCCCCCCCCTCCCTTTTTTCTGAATTTTCTACTTTTCTTATGCGGGAAACTACATTTGGAAAAATGTATCAGTATTTGTAAACTTTGCTGCCCCTCTAGCCCTGATGCTATAGACAGTGAGTGCCATTATGGTTAATACAGAAACTTAGAAAGGAACGCTAATGTTGCCAGCCAAAACTCCTTTTCCCTAGTTCTTCTAAAATACTAGTCACTTAAAGGAAACCTATACCAATGGCGAATATAGGCTGCCATTGCTGACCTCTCCTCCTAAAATACTGATCCCTTGGTTGTCTTTCTTATCTAGTGCCTTTCTAAACCACTGGCTTGAGGCAAATATGCAAATATGGATTCTGACTTCCCTGTGACTTTCCTGATCTGCAGGCATGTTCTAGGTAAGAGCAACAATAATCTTGGAGAACAAGACGTGCTGCTGAGCAAATGAGTAGGAAAGATAAGGAGTATTGGAGGTGTTGAATAGAAGATCATTTGGTATTGTGAGTTTACCAATCTTACTGTGCACCACCCCTGGTCGACTTTGTTATATCAGTCAATATTTATTGTGATCTGCTGCAAATCACAAAAGTTTATTTCTTGCATTGGCATAGCAGGAAGATAGTTTGTTTCTTCGCTTATATCTATGTTGATTTGCTTGTTGATACCCTTTTCTGTACATTATGTGAGGCAGTTTTAGCAAAATATCGCTTTATTAAAGACAGGCCCCCTCATGCAAACATGACAATTTTGAATTTTAACTGACTTGAGGACATATTGCAAAAAATTTAAAAAAATGAACATTAAATGGCTGCAATTTTCCTACAGTCATAATGTACCCCCTTAACCAGCAAGTTAAATCATAAAAAAGGTGTATATAACTAAGGGTCAAGTATAATATACAACCATAGCCTTTTCTTTAAAATGTGTGGTCAACATTTCCTCTTCCCTTTAAATAAATATCCTCAAGTGTTTTAAGTCAAATATGGCAACACTGTCATGACTGATGAATTCATACATATACCCAAAGCCAGTAATGCACTGCAGTGTAAACATTTATTTGACTTTATCTTGCATTTGTCATGCTTGCTGTAGGTACAACGGAGTGGATCGCAACTGCGGAGGGTAATTAGTAGGGTGGTGAGTGAAGACGGCTTCTCAGGATTGAATCTCAGGCATCACTCCCAGTCTTGAGACTCTAGCATCACAGCCGTAAAGTAACAAAAGTATTGAGGCAGAGCTATTACTTCATAGCCTAACGTCTCACGGTAACAACTGAAGACAAGGATAGACGTTAAAGTTTTTAGGGAGTGGTGTGCCACGATTATACAGGTATGCATGCAGGTTTTCCCAGAGCACGGATGATGGTAAAGTAGAGGCAGTCTATATCACATACAAGTGGCAGAGCTGATATTCAAATATATGGCTCTAACTGGAGCGGTACTTGCGGTTAGGTTCTGTGGAGCAGCTCTGTTGTAGATCCTCAGGCTGAGGGCGAGGTGGTCCGGCTCAGGCAGTGCTGGGGGTAGTTGCAGGCTTGGTTTAGGAGGCAGCAGGCGTTCTGACTCCAATTGTGGAAGGCCATGCTGCCTCAGCTGGGGCTTTAAATAGCCCGAGGACGTGGGAGAAGCCGCCAGCCAGAACAAATCGGCTTTCTGCGTTCCACTGTGGAACGCAGCCCGCTCGCTTCACAATCAGAAAGTTGAGCGGCTTCCGCGTTCCACCGTGGAACGCAGAGCGGCCGTCTCTGCAGATGGAGAGACCGGAGCGGTCTGGCCCTGACGGGACTCGTCACAGCGTTGCTTTATAAGGGCACATGACTAAATAAAAAGGATAATACTATGTGGAAAAACATTTTCTTGTGCTATACAGTATTTTGATGGGTTTTTAGTTGGAAATTATATTTGAGGATGTTGTTCCATGCTAAATTATTACTTGATTGGAGTATATGTGACCCTTGCCAACAGGTTGAGGAGACTTGATCAAGCCCTACACACGAACATCTAAACCCAGCTTCCATAGCACAAAGTCTTTGAGCAGCATTATAACAGAATATTAATCTTCCAACCCGCAACCCTTAGGGCTCACAAGCATTTTGTTTTTTTGTGAAGATTAGATCAAACAGATGATGCTTCCAGAGAGAAAACATCTACAGGCAACTCACTGCTGAACAAGCCCTTAGAGGACTATGTATCAAGAGGCTTAACTAACTATTAGTGCTAATAATCATGTAAGAAGTAGCAGTTGAATTTAACACAAAAGGAATTCTGATTATGACAGATGCATTTTATTAAAAGAGATATTACATTTGCAATTAAACATATTAGTTGCATATAGATTAGATATTTGTGCTGTCAGTAATACATGGGTTCAAATGCTTGATTATAATAAAAAAAACACATTCTGGATTGAGTGGTTTTATTTACCATGTGATTTGTAAATCTAAAATGCATTCAATGAATGCAGTATTAAATAGACCACAGGATAGATATGTGAGTTCCATAAACATACTGGAAACTTATTTAGCTTGTAATTAAGATTGGCCCTAGGGTGTATGAATATCTATGTGACTGTGTAAGGGACAGTACATGATTAGGTTTACTGGAGCAGGAAATTATATGAATGGTTCGTTTTTATTCTCTTTTCTGCTGCCTAATATTGAAACACTATATACTGTAGATAGGGGAAATAAGTCCAATTTGGTAACATTAATACAATATTCAAAAAAACAGTTGTACAAAAGTACTACAACCCCAATTCCAAAAAAGTTTGGATGCTGTGCAAAATCACATAAAAACAGAATGTAATGATTTGTAAATCTCATAAATCCATATTTTATTCACTATTATTCAATATTTATCCAATAGAAAATAAAAAACATATCCAATGTTAAAACTTGAGAAAATGTACCATTTAAAGAAAAAAATAAGGTCATTTTGAAATTGATGGCAGCAACAGGTCTCAAAAAAGTTGGGACAGGGCAACAAAAAGCTGCCAAAGTAAGTGGTACTAGCAAGGAAGAGCTGGAAGAACATTTTGCAACAAATTAGGTTAATTGGCAATGGGTCAGTAACATGATTGGGTATAGAAAGAGTATCTTAGAGAGTCAGTGTTTCTGAGAAGTAAAGATGGGCAGAGGTTCACCAATCTGTGAAAAGCTGCGTCTAAACATTGTTGAACAATTTCACAATAATGTTCCTCAATGTAAAATTGCCAATATTGTAAATATATCATCATCTGACATACTGTAATTTTATCAAAAGATTTTGAGAATTTAGAGAAATCTCTGTGGGCAAGGGACAATTCCGAAACACAATATTGGATGTCCATTATCTTCTGGCCCTCAGACGGCACTGCATTAAAAACTGGCATGATTTTGTGATGGATATCACTTCATGGGCTCAAGAATGCTTCCAAAAATCACTGTCTGTGAACACAGTTTGCCCTACCATCCAAAAATGCAGGTTAAAGATCTATCATGCAAAGAAGAAGCTATATCTGAACATGATCCAGAAACGACACCATCTTCTCTGGGCCAAAGCTCATTGAAAATGGTATGTCACAAAATGGAAAACTCTTCTGTGGTCAGAAAAATCAAAATTTGTCATTCTTTTTGCTACCATGGGCACTGCGTCCTCCGGACTAAAGAGGAGAGGGACCCTCCGTCTTGTTATCAGTGGTCAGTTCAAAAACCTGCATGTCTGATTGTATGGGGGTGCATTAGAGCATATGGAATCAGCAGCTTGCACACCTGGAAAGGCACCATCAATGCTGAAATATACCCTGTTTTCCACAAAAATAAGACCTACCCCGAAATTAAGACCTAGTACTATTTTTGGGAATTGCTAAAATATAAGACCTACCCCGAAAATAAGACCTAGTTGTGACCATTCCCAGGGCCGGTGGTGGCATAAGGGGGGACTTGAAGAGCTGCGGGAGAGAATCAGCAATGCCAATGAAGCCAGCGCTAGAGGAAGCGGGGCGACAGCGGAGGGAGCAGAGCTGCATAAGCCGATGCTTCCTCTATAGTGCCGGCTCATGTCACTGGTGGAGTGATACCAAATGCACTCCGCCTGTGAGGAATCTATAGTGAAATTGTGCTTTGCTCATTCTGGCCAGCGATTGGTTACCAAATTGCTCTTGGAAAGGTACGGCACCCCTGATAGCCCTGATCACCCTATTCTTAACTTTGCCATTTTGGATTATTTAATTTGGATTTGTGTTAACTTTGGATTGTTGTACATTAAAAAAAAAATAAGACCTACCCCGAAAATAAGACCTAGTGTGTTTTTTTGAGCCAAAAAAAATACAAGACAGTGTCTTATTTTCGGGAAAACATGGTATATACAGGTTTTAAAGCAGCATATGCTCACATCCAGACAAGGTCTTTTTTAGGGAAGGCAGGACAAGGCTAAACCACATAATGCATCTATGACAACAGCATGGCTTCACAGAAGAAGAGTCTAGGTGCGTCACTGGCTTGCCTGCAGTTCAAACCTTTCCCCAATTGAAAATATTTGGCGCATCTTGAACTAAAAATACAACATAGAAGGCAACATTCTTTTCCCAAAACTCCAGTAACTGGTCTCTTCAGTTCCCAGACATTTACAGAGTGTTGTTAAAAGAAGAGAGGATGCTACCCCATGGTAAACATGGCACTGTCCCAACCTTCCCTTGCACAGTGTTTGACAGAAGTACTTATGAGCAAATGTCAGGAAATCAACTCCTTTTGACAATTTCTAAATTAGAAATGGGGTGCCTTAAGACCCTTTACTAGTTTACATGAGAAGCCTTTGCTCCATTACATCCTTGACTGCTCATCTCTTATCAGCATTGTGTAAGGTCAAATTGGGGTTTTCTTTCTATTGACTGGCAGGAAGTATAGGCTATTTTTGTGGAGAGTCTATCAGTGAGCGATGGTGAATTGTCCCTTTGAGAATGAGAATGTGATTCTAGCCGCTAGTGCAAGGACATGGTACAGGTAAGGGGTACAAACAACCAGTTCTCAAACAAGAGGATCGACTCACCAATGCAGGAGCAATGATTTGGGGCAAACATCTGCTTATCATGGATGAACCTGATGAAAAAAATCTGGTTCAAGTGAACTAATTAATTAGCTAAAGTAATCATGGTCTGGCCCCACAGGCAGAGATTTATTGACTTACCTACCTGCCATCTCAAAATCAACCACAACATGGTTACTCTTGGAAAGGTACGGCACCCCTGATAGCCCTGATCACCCTATTCTTAACTTTGCCATTTTGGATTATTTAATTTGGATTTGTGTTAACTTTGGATTGTTGTACATTAAAAAAAAAATAAGACCTACCCCGAAAATAAGACCTAGTGTGTTTTTTTGAGCCAAAAAAAATACAAGACAGTGTCTTATTTTCGGGAAAACATGGTATATACAGGTTTTAAAGCAGCATATGCTCACATCCAGACAAGGTCTTTTTTAGGGAAGGCAGGACAAGGCTAAACCACATAATGCATCTATGACAACAGCATGGCTTCACAGAAGAAGAGTCTAGGTGCGTCACTGGCTTGCCTGCAGTTCAAACCTTTCCCCAATTGAAAATATTTGGCGCATCTTGAACTAAAAATACAACATAGAAGGCAACATTCTTTTCCCAAAACTCCAGTAACTGGTCTCTTCAGTTCCCAGACATTTACAGAGTGTTGTTAAAAGAAGAGAGGATGCTACCCCATGGTAAACATGGCACTGTCCCAACCTTCCCTTGCACAGTGTTTGACAGAAGTACTTATGAGCAAATGTCAGGAAATCAACTCCTTTTGACAATTTCTAAATTAGAAATGGGGTGCCTTAAGACCCTTTACTAGTTTACATGAGAAGCCTTTGCTCCATTACATCCTTGACTGCTCATCTCTTATCAGCATTGTGTAAGGTCAAATTGGGGTTTTCTTTCTATTGACTGGCAGGAAGTATAGGCTATTTTTGTGGAGAGTCTATCAGTGAGCGATGGTGAATTGTCCCTTTGAGAATGAGAATGTGATTCTAGCCGCTAGTGCAAGGACATGGTACAGGTAAGGGGTACAAACAACCAGTTCTCAAACAAGAGGATCGACTCACCAATGCAGGAGCAATGATTTGGGGCAAACATCTGCTTATCATGGATGAACCTGATGAAAAAAATCTGGTTCAAGTGAACTAATTAATTAGCTAAAGTAATCATGGTCTGGCCCCACAGGCAGAGATTTATTGACTTACCTACCTGCCATCTCAAAATCAACCACAACATGGTTCTAAAGGGAAACATCTCTATTTACAACAGAGCAGGTTGTTCTTCTATGGTAGGTTTTCAGCAACCCCTAGCTCAAGAAAAAGGACTTTAGAGTATTCTGAGAACTCCATTTTAGAAGGGAGGAGAGGAGGATACAGTGCCATCATCAGCACATGTCTGGAGAAAACAATGCCAAAATTCCCATAGGCAGCATTGCTGGTAGGGACAAAGTTATTTCACTTTACATTTGTGAGCTATCACTCTGTTTACATGTTTATATATTAATTGTATTTTTACAAGTTTCACCCCCACTTTGTTTTGTTAATAAAGCTCCAAGATTTCATCCAGTCTGACTTATTGCAGAATAGGAGTGTTTATCTGCATGCCGAGCTATACACAGGCCACTGGGTAATGTGTAGTGCGGACAGAACAAATCAGCTGAAAATACGTTTAAAGTTAATAAACTGTGAACAGGTGCACTGCAAAGTCATCAAATGTTTATTGAGCCTATTTTCCTATCAAAGCTGTGTATTGACGAAGGACATGCTGGTACTTTACTTGACCACTAGTTAGGTTAGAGGCCTCCAAAGGACTGAGCATATTGTTTACTCATATGAAAAGGTGAAAAGGTGAGGGAAGGAGGAGAACAACATAAGCAGTTTTTGTTAGCAGCATTTATCTCAGATAGGGGCAATAAACTCCAAATAATATCCCACCTAAGAACTGTAAGCCAGCAAGCATCTACCTGGTCATCTGATATAGTACTGCTGCCTGATCCAGCCAAACAGATTTACACCTTCTTCCAACTGTTTTAAAATGTCCAGCATATTTTTGCACTGTCAGGTATTAGGAAATAGAGTGCCACAAACAATTTCTGTCAGCAGTCTTGATTTTTCCTTATTATTGAAATGCATGTGTGAGTCTGGGATGGATGGAGCTTGATCCTATATTTATTCCAGCAGCTGACCCAATCCATTTAGTAGGTGGTTGTAAGTAGTGGCGCTGACATCATAAGTCTAATATAAAGCATGCACAATTAGGTTAAATTATTAAGAAAAGCAGGGAAAGGAGCTTTGCATTTTAGAGAGGCCACATTTCTCTAATAAAAAATGAAATTTTCTATCAAACAGAACCCCTAGAGAAACAAGCAAAGCAAGAAAGATTGAATAACAATGTACAGCAACAAAAGACTGTCAGAATGGCTAAAGCACACATACATAAAGATTAACTGTTATTTTCGGAGATTGTTACATTGATTCCTTTAGAGAAGCCTAAAAAGAGCTTGTGAAAGATATTTTGTTTAATGCATTGCTAAAATTAAGAATTACCTGCTACAGTTAAGTGTGATTATTACTTAAGAAGCATCGTTAAGGTAGAGTTATTACTAGAAAAGACAGTAGATAGTGAAAGAGGGCCTCAGCTTTCCTGCTGTACCCTCACTACATTACAGGTGACATGTACACATGTTCCTGCTGTGAAGCCCTCTGCTGTGACATTGGTCTTAAATTCCTCTTATGTTCTTATGGTCCCAAATCCTGCAGCTATTTACCTCCTTCTTTTCACATACATTTCCTAAAGACCTTAAACTATTATTGTTAAGTAACCAAGCTTGCCTCCCTAAGGCATGTAACACAGTAATTACAATAATTCATTTACGAAGCTGAGGATTCCTTTCCACAGCCAAATGGAAGACACATTTCCCTTTTTTCAATACAGTTATAAATTGATTTACGAAGTGATGATTGATGACATTTTTAAAGACCCACACATTTTTGTAAAAAGCTGGCGGTCCTAGACTACATTAAGTAATGGAGTGGGGAGGTTATTTAAGTCATCAATGCCATATTAAGAGTTAACATTTTATTGTACTTGTCTTTTCTGTTATGTTGTATTGTACTGTGTTATCAGTCTGTATTAATACACTCTGACTTGGACCTAATTTATTTTTATATAATTTCCTGTTGTCATAACTTTCTTTCCTGGGAACATATGAGAAATATTTTTTTTCCTTGCTAGCGCTTTGCATGGATTAACTTGCTATTTACTTTGACACTGTTCTTTTTTTTCTTCTTTATTTTTTTTTACTTTTTTTACATCAGTAAAATATTGAAAGCTGACTCCCTTGGTCACTTAAAAAACCTTGCCCCAACCAAATATTTCTAAATTTTGAGCAGCAGCCCTATTCCAACGAAACCGGACAATCAATGTAAAAATAAATACTAAAATTTAAACCCAATGAGCCTAAAATGCTATTACTGAGTGGGCCTTTCTAATTGCTTCCACGCAATCGCCAGCACTCATATGTCAGTCTCAGCACATAAGTAAGGGAAACAGTTGAGTTTAGGAGCTCTCAACGAGCCCCATATAATATCACTTTTAAATGAGAGTTCATATGGAATGGAAAACGTCACTTTGATACTTAAATATGCAAATTTATTATATATTTATTTGCATGCAAATTAAAGCTGACAGCCTGTACTTTCCTTTTATTTCTGATGCACTTGATTGTGTACAGGCTGTCTGCATCCACACTTACAATGCAAGAGTGCTGGTCCTATGTTGAACATGATGATATCAGAATATGTCTGATAAATGGGGCTCCAAAGAGAAGCGGTTTTGGGAGAACGATCACAAGGAGAGTAGAACTTGCCGGAGAAATTGATAAGGTAAACTTATTGTTAATGTTCCCCTAGACCAGTGGTTCTCAACTCGTGGGTCGCGACCCAAAAGTGGGTCGCGACACCCTCTGCAGTGGGTTGCGGCGTCATGTCTGCATAGACCGGCCCATCTGCATTAGAGAGAACTAGAGGGGGAATTTGTGGTTCAGCCTGTGGAACCTCATAATGTCAAACTGTCCCCTCTCTCCCGGCCTCCCCCGGGCTCTCCGATAAAGTGGTATGGCCCGGGGTGAGAGGGGACTATTTCCTCACTTTCGGGCCGGAGCATTAATATCAGGAGCCGCGGCGCCCGACAATTAAGTTATAGTTCCGGTCTGCACTGGAGAGTACAGCAGATATCAATCCGCCGCTGTATCTACTGTACTCTCCAGTCCAGATAGTTCAGTTGCCTGGAATCAGAGAAAGGCAGGCAGACAGGGAGATGTGCACTGTGGCAGGACAGGGGACACTGATGGATATTATGCATTCCAAGCCCACATAATATCCATCATGTATATCCATCACTGTCCCCTGTCATAATGTATGTTAATTAAATACACAATTAATGTTATTACACAGACTGGGCTCAGAATACATAATGTCCATCAGTGTCCCCTGTCATATTGTCCTCTGTCAGTGCAGAAGCTGGGGAGGGTGTGGGGGGGGCATTAGCAGGGGGCTCCGCTGCAATTTTTTTACCTGCAGCAGAGCCTATGCTAATGCACCCCTCCCCCAGCTTCTGCACTGACAGGGAACTTTATGACAGGGGACACCGATGGTCATTATGTATTCCAAGCCCACATAATATCCAATAGTGTCCCCTGTCGTAATGTCTCCTGTCAATGCAGAAGCTTCGGGGGGCATTAGCAGGGGCTTAGTAGAGAACCTGCCGTGGTGCCCCTGCTAATGCCCCCCCTTCCCCATACAGACACCCTCACCACCCCCTCCAGGTTCTGCACTGACAGGGGACATTAGGACAGGGTACATTGATGGACATTATGTATTCCAAGCCCACATAATGTCCATCAGTATCAGTGGCGTAACCAGAGTTATGGGCGCCCGGGGCAGACATTCCCCCCCCCCCATTATATAAACATCCACTGGAACTGTACCCCGCAACCGCCACCCCCACACGTTTTAATTTTAATTTTTTAAAATATTTAATTTTTATTCTTTATAAACTTTTACATTTTTTTAAATTAATTTACTTTCAGAAAAATATATATTGCTGAATACTGCACAAGTTGTTTTGTGTAATAAATTAAAATGTTTCATAAATGAAATCATTTTTGGGTCACGCCTTAATGACCAAGGAAACATGTGGGTCCCGAGGTTACACAGGTTGAGAACCACTGCCCTAGACAAAAGCAAACATGTAACCCTACAGTGTGGGGGAAGCCCCACTGCAAGGGTAGTTTGTAAATTTCCCCAGAGTTCAGCTTTATGTCTAAAATCAAATCAGATTTTGTTTCTACCCAAAAAGAATCAGCTGGTTACAGTATTTGTATTTCAAACACCCATCAACACACTGTTTGAGAGTGGAGAACATTAAACTCAATTTCAGTATGGCAGAGGTTTAGCCTTAGAAATATTGCTGCACCACCTCATTCTTTGCAATCAATCCGAACACGGCTGAAAGAAGTGATTGTACTATTTATTTCTAGGCCTTCCATTAATCTCCCTTATTATATATCCATCAGATAATTTACTTCCAGATCTAATGACAACCCATTTAATGTCTGGTATGGTCCATTGATCTGGTGATGCAGAGGTGCCTAGGAATGATGTTCATCACTGTTATCATTACTCTTGCATCTATTAATATTATGATATTCGATCTCTTCTGCCATTATAAAATTGCCATGGAGTTCTTCCCATAAGTCAATAAGCTGTGTATCATCTTATGCAATCAATTATTCCAATTCCTTATTCTGGAATCTTTCCAAACTTTATTTTTCTTCTGAACTACAATTCATCCTAAATCAGTTTGTTATGCCCATTCATGCATTTCCCATTAGCAAACATAATTTTACTTTTTCTAATTTATTCCCATTAAAATGTAGGGAAATTGTAAAATAAACTGTTGATAAAACCCAGGATGACTTTAAAGTTGAACATTATCTTACATAATGCTACAGCAACAGATGCAATTGTAAATATGTTCTAATGTCTCAAAGTATCACCCTAAACGTCCCCTCCGCTCATCCATTGACCTCCTGTTTTCCAGCTCCCTTGTCCACTCCCCCCATACTCGCCTCCAGGACTTCTCTAGAGTCTCTCCCATCCTCTGGAACTCCTTACCCCAACCTGTCCGTCTATCTCCCACCTTGACTGCCTTTAGGCGATCCCTAAAGACTCATCTCTTTAGGGAAAAGGAGGGTGAAAATTAGAGCGCAGATCCTGGGAATGTGAGGGGTATAGGGACAACCAGTGTCTGTATGTGGCGGGTGGAAAAACAAAAATTAATAAAAAATTAATAAAATCCCAAAAGGTGAAGGACTTACTTGTGGAGCCGAAGTCCTGTCGAGGAGGGCTCTTTTGGAGTGTGGGCAGTGCAAGATGTACTCAGTGTCTCCCAGCAAGTGGAGGGAATGGCAGTGTGGGGCCCCAGTGGATTAACACCGGGACCCTGCACTGCCCCATATTCCACGGGGGGATGCCCAGGACCAGACCTCATTGGGCCCCCCCACAGCCTCAGGCCCTGGTGCACCGGCGGTATTTCCGCCCCTGCGTATAAGTGATACTCTAAAGCAATCTCGGTTGAAAAATCGTATCAAGTGACAATGAGTTCAATAATACACATAAAAAAGTGAAAATATTCCTCCGTTATCTCCTCTTGTGCCATGCAACCCCCCAAAAGATGGGTACTGACCAGAAATAGTGAGTACAAAGAACCTTTGAATAAATAATCCGCAGGTCCTCTATCTCACTTGCCCAGTAAAATCCTCTCTCCTGCTGAAATAGCCCGTAAGAAAGGAGCTGTCTCTCCCCGAAGAACAGCAGTCTCCCCTCGGCTCACTGTTAACTATATGACGGCTTCTCCTGATTCAAGTTCCCCGGTCCCCCGGCTCTCTCGATCCCGGAAAACGTTTAGAGGGATGAATAGAAGAGGACTCTCATAGTGCAGTACAATAAAAAGTTAGAATTTATCCTATCCAATTTACTTTATTTACCATCTACTTACATAGGATGTAATAGGATGTGAATATTTTCACTTTTTTTATGTTTATTATTGAACTCATTGTCACTTGATACGATTTTTCAACCGATATTGCTTTAGAGTATCACTTATACGTATCACATTTTTTGAATTGTTATGATGTGTTTGTTTCACCTATGTCGATTGATTTATTCCCGTTTTTGAACAACACATTAGTTTCATTAGTAAGATTTAGTATTTAATCACTTTTGAAAGTTCTTTGTTTATCATTTATTATTCACATCATTATCACCTATTAGCACATGTGTTAATTGTAAAACGTATTTATATTTCATAATCATTTTCACATTTACGTTTAGTATTGTGTTGTTTTCGATATACGTTTAATGTTCAACCTATTTTCATAGCAGCTTTGCGGCACCCACTTTTAGTGTTCTCCGAGAGCGCAGGCTCCTGTTATTAGCATTCTGTAGTTTATTGTTTTGTAACAGCTGTTCAGGTCAATGGTACTTACTCACAGATTCTGGAGATGCATACATATATTAAATGAAAGTAGCAACTTGAATATATATACTAGGGATGCAAATACCACTTTTTTAAGGCCGAGTACGAGTACCGATACTTTTTTCCAAGTACTCGCCGATACCAATTGCCGATACTTTTTCTTAAAGGGACAGGTCACATTTTTTCTAAAGCAATACAAAACTCCAGGTGTTGCCAACGTCCAGTCTGGGATGATCAGGTGGCTGAGAACAGCCTCATTAAGAAGTCAGGCCAGAGCTCAGAAGTGGTGGTGTGTGCTGGAAGCACATGAGGGCCAAGCCAGGGAGTGTAGTGGAGCCACACACGGAACAGCCAGGGAGGCTGGAGGATTGGACAGGCGGAGAGCCAGGCACACAGGGTGTGTGGAGATCTGCTGTAAGCGGTTAAAGGGTATGAAGTACCCCTGAAGCGTTTTGTTGAGGCAAGCGTGAAAGGACTGGGACACTGAGTGAACAAGACAACCTTGAGTCGGTGAGACAATATACTTTGTGTTATATGCTGAAGTTAAGCCTGAACTTGTGTTTTTCACCTGTGAGTTGCCTGAAGAAAAAGAATAAAGACTTTTTGGTTTATGGAAAAACCCTGTGCGAGTGCTCTGTGAGCTCCCCAACATTATATACAGTATGTTATCGTATGTATATAAATGCATTTGTGTGAGAAGTAAACTCCCTCGCTTGCCAGTGCCAACATCTTCACCTGGTCTGATTAGCAGGACTGGAATGACATTACTCCTGCGCATAGTCTAGGGAGTTAATCAATTCTGTCACGAGGTGCACTGAAAAGTACACTATTCTGTTACAACCACCGCTTTCTGTATTTGCACATACCTTCCTGTATGGGCAGTATGACAACCTACTGACTTGGTGATATTCACAGATAGTGTCCAACTCGATAAGTCTGACTCAAGAGTAGAATCCAATGTAGTTTATTTATCATCTCCTTACATAGGATGTGATTCTTTATCATTCTTAGAGTGAAAAGACATTCCTATCTTTGCCATTCACAGGATAACATAGCCCCCTTACCTTTTGAGAGGGTGGTGTGGAAAGAGAGAGAGTAGAGGGATTACTGGGAAGTTTTAGCAGAAGACTGTACCAATATACAGAAAACAGCAGGGGTGAAGATACCATGTATGCACAGATTAGGCTGTAACAATGCTAATCTTAAACTAGTAGTTAGAAATACAGCATAACACAATGAAATGCAATTATATAGGTACGTAGTGTAACTAAAACAGCAAAAATAAAGAAAATGACACTGAATGTGGCAGCACATACACTGAGCCATGTATGCACAGCTCAGTGCACATTCTAAAGAAGATTGTGAACAGGCAGGTATGTTTGTTTTATTGCAGAAGAGAGATAGCAAAGATCCTGGCTGCTTGCATTTTTTTTCTGCTTTATTATTTTTTCACTTGGTCTATTCATGGCTCTTCTGGTATCGCAAAGCAAAGGATGGTGAGGACCGAGAGCTGCTATAGCTGAACATATAGGGAGAGGGAGAACTAACTTACTCACTGTTTTATACCCTTATCCCTTTATACTGTAAGCTCACACAGATACAGCTCTCTGTTCTTTGCAGTTATAGCAGGCCTTGGAATCTCAAACTGTGGCTTTGAGTCAGGGTGCCATTTAGTGCCCTTGAAGCACTCCTACTTTAAATGCTTGCCTTCATCTTATTCGCTACAACTTTCTTATTGCATTACTTTTGTTTTTAGCAAAAACTGTTTTGATGGTGGCAGCAGGCGTTTTTCTTCCACATCTATGGTAGTTATAGCTATATATAAGGTTAATACACATAATAGGTTGGACTCACACAATAGGTTGGACTTGATGGACTTATGTCTTTATTCAACCTCAAACACTATGTAACTATGTTAAGATACAGCTCCTTTACTTTGTTGTCAGTGGGAGGAAGACTGGTCCTTTTTATTGGTGTCAGTTAAAGTAGGAATGTCCCAGTATTGGAGTCAGTGGAAGTAGAAATGCCTCAGCCTTGGAGTGAGAGGGAGCAGAAATGCCCCAGCATTGAAGTCATAGGTTCCTTAAGTGAGACATAAAAGGAGAGGCTCCTTGTTCTACAAGGCTGACTCTGGCTTTGCCAAGTGGTGTCGGTGACAGAACTATATATGCACCGTTGGGCAGAAGATTAATTTGTCCAACAATACTTAGCAGACCCTTTAACGGCCAGAATGATACATGCTACCAGAAACAGTATGCATGTATACAAATGGTACTGTACTGCTTAGCATTGTGTAGTTGGGCTACATTTGTTCCCCATGGTACGTGTGTGTGTTGTAAAATAACCACCACTCCAAGCTTGCTCCCATGATGGACAACTTTCTCATGTTTAGTTTACTAAATTGTATTGACATTTTAGTCCATTAGTCCATCACAAGAGCAAGCTTGGAGTGGTGGCTACTTTAAAACACACACAGAGACCATAGGGAACAAACGTAGCCACCCTCCAGAACGAAAGACAATGTCAGCATGAATTCAGAGATGATGTGAGGATCTACAGCTCAGTGATACCCAAATGAGCTACATTTTTGCTAATAGTTAGGGTACTTGAATGCATTTTTAAGATTTAATTCCTGAGGTTAGTGTCACTTTAACAATGGTAATTGTGGAACACAATCTGATTTTATATAAGCCTTTTGATTTTCCTTTTTTTGTCTAACTGAAATACTAGTTTAACGCAGAGGTCACACATCTCTTATAAGCTACAGATATAACAAGTAATTAGGAACAAACACCACTTAATAACATGTGTTTCACATATTGTAAACATTAATTAACCCCTTCGTGACTGACGACGTACAGTGTACGTCGCCAGCATCGGGGAACTCTTCCATTTAGTAAATGTTTGATTGGTTTAGGGCTCATAGGATATAAAGCTACATGTAGTCAGTCTTCTGGGAGCATTAAAAGCAGCTGAGCTGAAGCTGTTTGCAGGTTTTATTGAAAAAAATGTAAAAATAAATGTTATTTTAATTGACCACTTCTTGAACATAGATAATCTACAGTATGTTTTCACCCAAAAGAGTGAAAGTTGGCCTTACAGGACATCTGTACACAGGCATCTGTAAATCTAATGAATTATAGTCTTATCTCTCTGTGGAAGTGATACCGAAGTAATAAAATGAGTGTTGTAATGGCTAATAAACTAAAGCTTGCATGGCAATATCCTTGGAGTTAATCAGACAAGACCTTACCATGTTTGCACATTGCAATCAAATTTTAGTAACCTAACCTCCAGCAACACATGTTCTATAGATTGGTAGAGTGACCCTGGCAAGATAGGTTGGATTGACACTGGGGGGGTGATTTACTAAGGTGCGTGCGCGTGTTTACACGGCAAATAATTCATGCCCTTATGGCGCGTTTTATGTATTTACGTACACGCACATCGTGTAGCATGCACCATAGGCTACACGCCGCTCTAATAGCGGCATGCAAGTCTCTAAAAGCATATTTCCACTAATGCCATATGTGGAAAAATCATACACATGATAAA
This sequence comes from Nanorana parkeri, assembly GCF_000935625.1. NCBI lineage: Eukaryota > Metazoa > Chordata > Amphibia > Anura > Dicroglossidae > Nanorana > Nanorana parkeri. The sequence goes on from NW_017306543.1 coordinate 880,656, forward strand.
TATATAATGCTGCTTCACCTCTATGCTCACAAACATTCCAAAAAGCACTTTGAAAATGCTAAAAATAATATCCTAAAATATGGAACTTACACACAACTGACGTGTTCAGCTCTGCATGAGCCAACTGTGCATGTGTGGACGCCCTTTCACACGCTTCTTAAGCTCAGAAACACGAGCACACCGATTCTTCATGATTTCTTGGTAAATAGAATAAACACGCACGACTGGTGCATAGTTTTTTGCAGCGTGTTCACGCGCAACTATTATTCCAACCATTCTGTACTGTCCAGAGGTGTTTGTTTTTTGGAAGCTTATTTCCTCTTGGCAGTTTTTATGTGTTCCTCATTCCACTTATGGAGAGACTTTCATTATTTTTTCCACTACTTAATTAATGTCCCAACAACATGAGAGCATCACAGTTTAGACAAAAATGGTTAGCTCATGCATTTACATTCCTGCATTCATCAACGCAAGCAACACAACGTACAGCTAATTTACAACATCACCATGCAATTCATGCAGGGCTTTGCACAACACACCTGCTGGGTGTGAGCACACTACAGAGGTGCATACATTCAACCAATAGATCATGCTAGGTGTGAACAGACTACAGAGGTTTATAGATTCCACCAATAGATCATGTTGGGTGGGAACACACTTCAGAGGTGTATAGATTCCACCAATAGATCATGCTGGGAGGGAACACATTACAGAGGTGTATAGATTCCACCAATAGATCATGCTGGGTGTGAACAGACTACAGAGGTTTATAGATTCCACCAATAGATCATTTTGGGTGGGAACACACTTCAGAGGTGTTTAGATTCCACCAACAGATCATGCTGGGAGGGAACACACTACAGAGGTGTATACATTCCTCCAATAGATCATGCTAACACTCCAAAGACATGTAGGAAGGTTAACTGACTCCTTGGCAAGTCCCCTAAAAGCACAGATTGATGTTCATAATGTTAAAGCACACCATGCATATATATATATATCTCTAACCCCTAAACCACGGAGCAGAGCCATGGGCATTGTGATGATGAATGTTAGAATGAGATAGTTCCACTCCTTTTGAAGTGGCTCAGAAACAGTAAGCAGTTTAAACTAAAATGTCAGGTTACAATAAGCAATATATTTCCATTTCAACAATCATAATGCCATTAAATATCCTCATGAGGCAATCCGTGTTGACAGCATTAACAGGTGTGTGCATTACCAGCATTGATTCATGCCTATGAACACGCTTTTGCGCAATACGCCTATGTGTGCACGCGCGCAATTCAGGCGTGTTTAAGCCGGCTCCTAGAACTCTTACAGCACAGAGCCGTGTGAAAGCATTCACCCACTTGGTGTTTTATCGCATTACAAACTGTAATTAAAATGGATTTCTGGGGGTTTGTACCATGTGATGAACATAACATGCCTACCACATTGTAAATGCAAAATAATTTTTATTGTGACCCAAACCATAAATCTTGAGTGCACATAAGTATTCACCCCCAAAAGTTAATATTTTGTAGAACTACCATTTGCTGCAATTACAGATGTACATTTATTGGGGCCTGTCTCTATTAGCTTAGTACTTCTAGCCACTGGGACTTTCTTCAAGGCAAACCTGCTCCAGCTTGTTTTGCACCTAAAAAATATTATTTTTATAAAATGTTAACTATTATTATATATTTTATTATAGTATTTTAGGAATAATTACACAATGTCTATTTTGTTAGATATTAGGTTGATAAGTCTAAGCCATAAAGCTGGCCATAATCAGATTTACAATCTTCTTTACATTTATGATCAATTGTGTAGTGCAAGAGCCTGTTTATTTGCATTGATTGGTTGAGTAGACCCCTACACCTACAGGGATTGTATTATCTTGCTCCTAAGAGACCTGGCAGTCACTTAATCATTGTGCTGCTAAGGACAAGCTTGTCAGAAAGCAGTCAGATCTTTTAGTAGCAATAGATTAAAATTGTCCATGGAGCCTAAACCTACAAATAATTTTACAATCAGGCAGTACATCACACTAATGGTGCCCATAAACCTTGCGATTATCGTACGATAATCGCGGGAAATCCCGCGATCGTACGATAATTGCAAGGTGTATGGAAGGTGTGCGACTTCTGCTACTGTAAGAGTCAGTGTACCCATTGCACTCCTTAACGCTTAATCCTTGATAAATAGGTTGGGTGCATCAGTAGTCGACGGATGGCCACCGTCTGAGTTGAGTATATGAAATTATGGACACCGGCACTCCAAAGTAGAATAACGTCTTTTAATGATGTGTCATGCAACAATACACTTATTGCAACATTTCGGGGTCACACAGGATCCCCTTTATCAGGCAGAACAAGTGAGATCCCCTTCATCAGGCAGAACTTGTTCTGTCTGATGAAGGGGATCCTGTGTGACCCCGAAACGTTGCAATAAGTGTATTGTTGCATGAAACGTCATTAAAAGACCTTATTCTGCTACTGTAAGGTTGCATGACTTTTGTCATAAGAGCATGTTCGAAAACCCGACGAGAATCGTACGATTGTTGGCGGGTTTGTGGCATGCTCGTAAGACAAATGCCGAACAGGCCGGTGTGCGCAAGTGTATGGGCACCTTTTACTCTTCTGGGATCCTTCATTAGCTGCTTTACAAACTTGACTCACTGCTGCCCAGCACAGTTCAAGGTTCCTGCACTTTGCAATGCAGCGTGCTGGAAAGTGGGGAAATCCTTGTAGATTAGTTAAAGGGCCAACCACTTTTCATCAGTGTGCTGCGCTGCAGAGGAGAGAGTCAAATTTTTAAAACTGTTTATCTACAGAAAAATGTCAGGCAGGTAATTTGGCTTATAGCTGACTGCCATCGTCTACAGCTGTCAGAATACCCACACAATGGCTGCAGTCCCTGTTCGGAGTGGTGCCGACAGACTCAAATTTTGTCAGCAGTGTATGGCCAGTTTAAAAGGTTTTTTTGGCTTTACTTCCCTGTTGAGTTACAGGAGCACATTCACTAATGTCCCTCTGTGACCTAAATCAGCATATAGCGGGATACTGCTCACTATATGTTGAATGAGCCACGCTGCAGCTGAGAAGGATCCCGATTTATTGTGTTCCACTTGGGATCCACTCAGCTGCCTGATTTGATAGCTGGCTCTCCCTTTTATAGAGCCAGAGCCCAGCTATGCTCCCCCCCCGTCCCTCCATGAGCCCAGGAGGAACCGAGAGGGGATGGGGAAATCCCTGCAGGGGCTAAATCAGTGGTTACATCATCAATGACCTGAAGTGTCACACACCGGATCTAAATCGGGGAGAATATATTTTACTCTACCAATACTTCTTTAACACTCAGTGGCGAACCTAATAACCAAAGGGCCCTGGTGCAAGATTTTATCTTGGACCCTCCTCCCAAGATGGGGGGGCACGGGAGCGGATCACACTGGCCCAATACCCCCCCAGCTGTCTCTAATGTTGCAGTAGCATGTTGGACTTACCCGAGACCCTGCAGAGCACACCATAGATCCTGCAGAGCCCACCTGAGACTCTCTATGGTGGGCTCTGCAGGGTCCCAGGTGGGATGGCCTGGTCATCGGGATCCCTTTCCCTGTACCTCCTCCCAACTCTTCTTACCTGCTGGGGCCCGGCCTCTTCCACCCCCTCCCCTGTCACCTCTGCCATGCCGCCCCGGTACAGTTGATACCCATGTAAGAGGCCCCCCAGACCCCTCACATGGGTACCGGCCATACCCCCCTGATGGCAGTGTTCTATCAAAGGTTGTGACTACATTAGAATGTGTGACTTGTGACGTGGTCACACGTTTTAACGTAATCCCGCCCAGTTTTTCGGTGGTGGAATGTGTGACCGCCAATAGTTGAAGCATTCCAGTGCTTTCCCAGGTGTTCCAGGGCAGATCGGCATCGCAAATCGCATGTGCAGGAGAACCAATCTGCCCTGGAACCGCTGATCGCTCCTGAAATGTCACTTCTCTCCGACTGCGATCACACATTCCACCGCACTCACAAAGTCGGATAGAAGTGACATTTCACGACTGATCAGCTGTTTCAGGGCAGATCGGTTCTCCTGCACATGCGATTTGCGATGCCGATCTGCCCTGGAACAGCGGAGAAAGCTTTGGAATGCTTCACCTATTCCACCGCCGAAAACTGGGCGAGATTACTTTAAAATGTGTGACCACGTCACTGGTCACACATTCTAACGTAGTCTCAAACTTTGATAGAACAGAGGCCTGTCTGTTCTCATTTAATCAGAGAAATAGATTATAATAGGGAACATTACAGTTTAATATTCCCCATTATAATCCACTTGTCTAATTACATGAAAAAGAGCAGTACACAACCCCTATCCAACTCCCCCCCGGCGCTCGGACTTACCCAGCCAGAGAACCGCTGCCAGGGAGTTTCGATGTGTGCGCTGCAGGGGGTGGGGCTTGTGACACACACACGCCTCCTGTGACTCACCTCCCCTCCCGCCGCCTGTTACTATGGACGCGGCCGGGAGGGGAGGTGAGTCACAGGACCCGCCCCCTCACTGAGAAGCCCGTCGGTGGCAGTGCACGGCCCCGAGCACCGGGACCGTGCACTGCCCCATATTGCAGGACCGGACCCAACTGAGGCTGTGGGGGTGCCCAGGACCTGACCCCACTGGGCCCCCCCAGCCTTGGGCCCCCGCACCAGTTGCACCAGTGGTAGCTCCGCCACTGTTAACACTTCAGAAATACATTTCATGGAGTGCTCCATAAAAATGCAAAAGTAAATGTAAAAGTTATTCCCTAAAAGTAAATCAAACAGTAATTCGGGTAACTGTCTTTGCCATAGATATCTCACACATCCATATTAAGGGGTGAATAATTATTTGCAAGGGTAATTGTGATCCCAGAATGGCTACCAAACTGGCATGACATAAATCTGTATAGTAAAACATTTAACATCTGTAGAACGCCCCAAGTTGTTTCTATTTTTTGTAATATATAATACCCTTGTCATGGATATTGTACATACTTGGTCTAATGAATGTGATTCTGATTTGTATTAGAACACATGACTGTTATTAATGATTTTTATTAGAACACAATTGTTTTTTAGTAAACTGCACCTACTGCATATGCACTGTAACCTGTGCATGAGAGATCATGGGCAACAAATGTATTTGTATGATCTGGGTTAATTCTAATTTTGAGCCTCGTGTATTGTGTACGTGTTTTTAGGACTCCAGCAGCAAACTGCCTATCTGCTGCAGCTAAAATAATTGCTTGATTAGTATTAGATTTTTTTAATTACTCTACATTGGGTAGAACATAATAGGAACTATGTGGTGGCAAACTGGGATCTCCTAAAAAGAACATTTTACTGCTGGCACTGAACTGTAACTGAAATATCTGTTTTGCGTGGACTAACCGTTAAGAAAAAAAGATTATATTCTACTATCGTGTTCCATGTATGATCTGCCAGCTATGCTGACTCTTTAATGTTAATGTATAAAAGCTCCCATTATGAATCTTGTTGTCATTTCTATTGATTAAAATTGAGGCACCGAGAACTTGACTCGACATCCGAGACTATTTCTTCGGTGCAAGCGTATGTCATTATCCAGAGACACCTTGAATTACCTAAGAGGAGCTAGATGTCCTTGTATATCATTAGACATTCATCCTCCTGAGATATTTTGGGAAGACACTTGCACCTATTGATGTTTTCTGAGCAGTCGATCAATACAGCAGTAGAAGCTGAAGAACTGATCATGTTGCACATTCTCCCTTAGGAAACCAGACAATTGTTGAAGTTGAGCCAGTTCAATAGCCCAGATAAAAGCAAAGCGATATTTGAAGATCCGTCAAGTAGTAAAAAATCTGGCCACCTCATTTGTCATCTGGGTGTGCTCTGTCAGCCATTATCTAATTCTATATTGTTAATGTATGTAAAAGAGTCAAATACATAAAGAAGCAGATTTGTTATCTGAATATAGACAAGTCTGTTTAATTTAATTTGTCCTTATTGAATGAAAGCTTCTGTCTCAGAGTTGCTGAGAAGCCATATAATAAACTGCTGACTTTTAAAAGAGCGGCACCATTTATTTTCTTGCTTTATAAATGAATTATACATAGTATGGCAAATATTTTTTTAATCATGTTCTGCTTATAATGTATATTACTAACAACTTGCTCTGCTGCCCAGTTTTGAGAAAGTCACAATTTGTAAAAAGAGTGCATGGGAATAAATGGTCACGGCTTTGTTTACATACGGATGGGTCAACTGATATTCAAGTGTACTAAAAAAAACCCTAATAGTGACCTTCTCTTTTTTTGTCTCCCTTTTTAGGGTGTTAAATATACAGTTGAAACAATTTTGTTATATCTGTTTGATAACTTAAAAATTTTTTTGATCCTGCCAGAACGCCTGCCAGTTGATAATTGCACACTGCCTCTGCTACACTGTTATCAATTAGCAATGGTCCCTTTGTGGACTATATGTCCTTGTTATGGAAAGGAGGAGAAGGGGAGATGTTCTGTACTACTAAAACACTTTTTATTCTAGGGTGACAACACTGCTTCTCTACAGATACAGTATAGTATGTGAGCACTGTCACCTAGGATAGTGAGTGTGTTACTGGCAGGATCATCAGATGAAAACAAAGGAAAAAAGCCTAAAAGAAACTAATGCAGCCATATATGACATTTTTGTTCTTGGATTTAGGTCACTGATTTTCTGCATTTCTAACCTTATCACTCTACATGAACCAATCCTATCATACATTATGGAGGTGGGCTCAATGTCACCCTTACATTACCTGCTCCTCTCGTACTGACTTACACATCTTGGAGGAAGTTGCTTTACTTTCTGGCCACAGGAGAATCCCATTTTCGCAATAACAAATCTTGCACCTTCAATCATTTCTCTCTGTACTGCCATCTGTTAAGGGCAGACATTGGCCTGGCAACACACTTGTGTCTTTGTTTGAGCTGCCTCCCCTCACATGTGTCACTGCTCCCCTCTTACCCTGTCTCTTACCCGGTCTCTTATGGATCTTTATTGCAACTGTATTACAGTGCCTCACTCCTCCCTACTACAGTGTCTTCACCTTCTCCATTATACTCAGTGCCTCACAACCTTATACTACATGCAGCCCCTTATGCCTCTTTATTTAATGCAGACAGGGCCGCTGCAAGGATTTTTGCCTACACATGGTGAAGGTGCATTTTTGTGCCCCCCCCCCCAACAATTATCCCCTGCTAACATTAATAGGTTAAATGATCCGTAGTACAACTGCATATTTTGTACTATTGTGTACTATGGATCTTTTAACCTTTTCATGTTAGCAGGGGAGAATTGTAAATCTATTGCTGCAGTGTACTGGATGTGTGTAACGTACATGTACTACGTACTACATATAGAGTACACTGCAACAATAGATTTACAATTATCCTCGGCTAACATGAATGGGTTAAATGATCTATAGTACATAACATGTAGTTGTACAACGGATCATTTAACCCATTAATATTAGCAGGGGATAATTGTGAATCTATTGCCGGCAGTGTATTGGGAATGTGTACTGTATATATGTACTACATATAGAGTATACACTGCAGACAATAGATTTACAATTATCCTCTGCTAACATGAATGGGTTAAATGATCCGTAGTACAACTACATGTTATGTACATATTATGTACTATGGATCATTTAATCCATTCATATTAGCAGAGGATAATTGTACATCTATTGTCTGCAGTGTGTACTCAATTGTACATCTATTGCACTACATATAATCAACTGCTAATAATCATTAGTTCAGACCCCCCTTGCCCTCACTCACTGCTCGATGAAGGTGCCTCGCTGGTTGTACTCCTCAGCGGCGCGCTGTGCTGGAGAGCAGCCGCGAGTCAGCGTGGTCCGGTGGGAGGAGCTCCAGGTGGGGTCCTAATTTAGCTGGCCGGTGACTGCCAGAGGTGCCGAGCGTGCAGGGATCCTCTAGCAGTCGCCGGCCAGTTAAATTAGGACCCAACCTGGAGCTCCTCCCACCAGACCAGCGCTGACTCGCCGCTGCTCTCCTGCACTCTCCCGAGTACTTGTCAAAATGCCCTGTTTTTTCCGCCTTCAGTGCCCTAAGGCGGCCGCTTGCCTTGCTGTAGCGCTGGGCCTGCATGCAGAGTCTCATAGCTGTAGTGCACACAGTGCCTCATGCCCCTTTACTACATACAGTGCCTTGTACCTCTTCTTATATGCAGAGTCTCATGCCTATACTAGGCACAGTGTCTCATGCCTCTCTACTACAAACAGTGCCCAACATCTCTCTACCACACACAGACGCTCAAGCCTCTCTGTTATACATAATAGCTCATACCTGATTGCTTTGTTATGCATGGTACCTTACTCCTCTTTATCACAGGTATGCTTCCGCAGTATCCAGTTCCTTTACAACTTAACACTCTCTACTAAAGGCAGAGTTTCACATCTCTTTTCTACATTCAGTGCTTTGTGACTTTCCATTCCACAGAATTTGTCATCTCATAGACATGCATATGAAGAGTGTCATGCTGCTACAAAAATGTACTACATTCAATACTATGTAGATCAAACATATTTAAGTTTTGTGCACAGTTCTTAATAAATTGTGTAATCGGATTGGATGCCATCATCTGTAGACTAATTACTATCATGTCAGCAATGGCAGCTTTCATTTTTCTATTTTCAGTTCATCTAAAAGGCAGATTGGGTTTAAATAGTCTAATTCATGTTATATCCTAATGCATGGCAACCTCAAATAAGGAAAGTAAAATGTCATTGTATCATATTTCTAAATGACCCTACTTTCCAGATTCATCAGTAGTAAGCAGTTATCTTTCAGATGTCTTCTCATTCATCCTGTTGGTCACAATCAGCTGCAGCACTATGGGGTCTATTCACGAAGCGGCCGAAGGATCTAGCAGCAGCTTCGGCCGATCCTTCGGCTAGCTTCAGCCCCAGGACTCTTTCGGTTCAGTAGAACCGAAGGGCTGCTGTACGGGCTATTCACAATAGCCCGTACAGCTCCCGAACTTAGCCGAGCGGCTCAGTCGAGCCGAAGGCATATGCTTCTGACGGCATATGCTTCTGAGAGCTGGGCAGAGAAAGCTAACCAGGGACACTGATCTCCAGACAGCAAACTCTCCCGGGCGCTCTGGGAGCCTCCCGCTCCCAGCCGCCAAGGAGAGAAACACTGCTGTTTCTTTTTTCTTCTTTATTCTGACAGGGAGACGTGTCAGAATAGAAAAAAAAAATATTTTGGCTATTTCAATTTGCAAATATTTTCAAATATTGGCTATTTCAATTTGCAATAGCCAATAGTAAACTAGCATTGCACCTGCCCTCTGCTGATGGACCTGATGGAGAACTGCAGCAGAGGGCGGGTGCAATGCTAGTTTACTATTGGCTATTACAAATTGAAATAGCAAATAGGAATCTAGCAATGCATTCCCATGGGCACATTTTATTTTATTTTTTCTATTCTGACACGGCTCCGTGTCAGAATAAAGAAGAAAAAAAGAAAAAGCAGTGTTTCTCTCCTGGACGACCGGGAGACTCCCGGAGCACCCAGGAGAGTTTTTTATTTTTTTTTGACGGCAGCAGAACCGCCGGACAATAGAAAACTATAGGTGGCGGAGCTAGCTGTCATTGCTAGCTCCGCACAATCGTTTTCTATTTATTTTAAAAACTTTAAAAACTATTTTTCTGTTCTGCTCGGTCCCTCTGAGGGACCGAGCAGAACAACTGAGCCCAATGCCGCTCAGCGGCATTCGGCTATTCACTCACTGCTGTTTGGCATCTATAAGAATAGACCGAACAGCAGCGAGTAGCCTGCCGGAGGTTCGGCTTAGCCGATCCAGATGTTGGATCGGCTGAGTCCAACTCCTCCTGCACTTCGGGTCAGCTGAACATGCTGAGCTTTCACTCGGCTGCCTACGGCAGCTTAGTGAATAGACCCCCTATGTGTCCAACAACACAGAATTCTCTATATCCACCCTCTGGGACTGCTATACACCTAAGCAATGTGTACATCTTGACTAGTGAAATAATTTTAGCTACTGAAATAATTATTAGTATACCAATTATTCATTCCTTATATCTATCTATATAGCTGTATTTCTCTTTCTCTGACCAT
>NW_017306543.1:890820-901590 GCF_000935625.1 Nanorana parkeri
TTTCCCTGCAATCAATTTTGATTCATTCATCTGACTGGCAGGTAGCACTAAGTGTAGCATATTTCATGTTATTTTTCATTTTTGTTTCTGTTTTGATGAATTTGTGTGTCTTGTGACCTACTGAACTCCAGCACGGCGATCAAGCAGAGGAGATGTCAGCTCAACGCTGTTGAGTAGCTAAAACGAATAAAAGAAGAGGCCTAGCGTCGCTGCATGGGGTATTTGAAATTATAGAATAGACCATCTTCTATTTGTCTCAAGCCATTCTATTTCACAGCAGGATCCCTGCTAAATAAGAGTTATTGAAGCATTTTTTATTCATAGCTGGAGGGAGAAGATGCCTACCATATGTCACATCGCTGAGACTAGTATTGTTTTCACCACTTTAGAAAGCTGGAATTAGTAGATAGTGTGCATATTCAGAGCAAGCAATGCTGAATAAATGCCAGTAAACATCATGCAAAGAAAAAAAAATCTCGATTTGGTCCATGCAGTAAATGTTCACAGATCATGTATGCCTCATTGATAGTGGTTGATTTGGTAAAGGAGTAGAGAATGCTTACTTCATGAATAAAGAGACGTTCTGTTCCCTTCAATCATCCAATCATGTGCAAGACAAAATCCTGTTTTTTTTTCCAGGTGTACACACCCAGGTATTCAAAGTGACCATGGATTTACTTTAGTGAACTTTTTCTTTACTAAGTAAATATTATTAGTGGTAAAATTCCATCATTCCTTGTGCTACAGCTGCATGCCTGAGTGGTTGACCTGGATGCTCAGACTTGAGAGAGAGGGCAAAGAAAAAGAATGAGTGACACAGACTCTTGCCTTCAGTCTCTTTCAGTTTTGCTCTGCGGGCAAGGGCACAATCAGAGCCATAGCACACATTACAAGTAGAAGCACAGGGGGTCTAGAGCTGTCTGGCCACACAGTAATTTGTGCAGGAAACAATAGCTTTTGTCAAACACATTTGGAAATTATTAATGTATACAAAGTTAGGGAACTTTCATGGAATGAAAATAATTTATATTCACAAGAGGAATTTCCCTTGAGATGGAGATGAGAGGTAGGGGACCCCTTAATGGTTCTCCTATGGGTGCCCATCGCATATAGCTGTGGTTTTTGCCTGAAGGTCTAACCTTGAAGAGTTTGACTCAAAGCATTTAACCAATATAAGTATCCTATTATGGGGTGGAGTCCCAAGTGTAAAACTCCAATGTATGTGTGTGTGTAATATTATATTATAATATACATATACATACACAATCTCTGCATTTGGATTCAACGACCCATTGCTCATCAATATAGTGTAATTAATGGAAACCACCACACATGCAATACATAAGAATACAAAATGTTTTATTGCTCACATCAAGGAAGACAAGGAACTGGATCTAAAAAACATGGTATAAATGCACCCAAAAATAGAGTATTGGTATCCTCCAATTACAAACAAGGCACCCATGTGAAGTTTCACTGGAATGGAGACATGGCAGTCATATTATCAGGTATATGCTTATATATATATATATATTATATATAATATATCCATCCATGAAATAACCTGTTTCATGGAAACATGAACAGCACAATGACCAATTAGCAATTGCAATTAGCTCAAAAAATATATTTAATTTTGCACTGATATTACACTTTTTGTACCACAAGTTGTGGAAAAATAATCACAGTAGAACATGTGTACTCTAATAACCATAAATATGATTTTTTTTTAACATATGAATTGTTACTTTTAAAGTATTTATTTTCATGGTTGCTCTTCTGATCCTCTGGTTTCAATGGTTCAGACTAGCCAGAAGTTCTTATTTGCATGACCCTTCTATATTTGTTGCTTAGAATCTTAATAGTAATAATAATAATATCGAAGTAAGAGGGTTAGCATGACAGCCGAGCAACTTGCATTTGCAGAATGGAAAGCCAACAACAGCAGCCATTTTACCTGAATCCACAATCCAACCAGCCTCTAATTTTTAAAGCTGAACACCAAGATAAATGCTTAATTTACCCTTGAATGACAATGTTTTACCTACTAAAATATTTGTTTTTCTGTCCTTTCATTCCTGAGATTTGCACAGCCTTGCCACACAATGCAGCTATTTTGGTGGCCTGATTTTTCTCTGATGCATTTCAGCAACACAGCTTGCGCACGTACCTACCATCTGCCTGACTGAACAGTGAAAGAGCAGCAACAGGCCGATGAGGCAATTCCTCTGTTCTCTCCTCCTGTCAACATGTTCTTTCTTTAGCATATGTGAATGCAGCAGACCTGACTGTCCCCAAGTGCCGCTCCTTCGGTTCCTAGTCTGTGGTGAGTTGTAATAATACATTTTTGTCACTAGCTGGAACAAAGGATACTTGCCCCTTCATTATTTAAGCATGTATTTTGGATGCTCCCTATTCCGTTCTTCTGATGTTTATAATCCATCCACAATACTGCCAAGTAAACTTTCCCATGTACCAGTGCCACAATAAGCATGCAAGAAAGTAACTGATTGGCTTCTGGGTTGAACAAAAATGGCCATGTGTTACGGTAGCTATTCTTGTCGTGGTGTGAACTCGAGCCTTTTGCTGTGAAGCAGTTAACCTGACATGTTTTTCGGCTCCCTTCCCCTCTAAAACACCTTGTATTTTCACTAAAGCGTTACCAAAGCTGACATCAACATTGTAATTTATATCTGTGAGACGGTTATTTCAGGGAGATGAACATTGTTTCCAATTTACATAACACTTACACTGGAAAGTTTGTGTTTACTGCTCAGAGAGCAATTTATTTTGGATAATGTGCATTATCTCCCTGAGGAAGTACATTTCACAAGAACAACTCATTTTTTTTCCATTAAATGCTTTACTACTAATTTTTTTTTTCACCGGTTTAACACTACAATGAACAAAAATATCAACATTTCAGATCAGTCTGTAGAACTGTTCGAGTCCTCTTTTTATCTCTTCTTTGATGTGCACACACGTGTGGATCTTCTGCTTGTTTTCCAGCCCACAGGAGAGATGACTGGTTAATATGTCTGCAACATTACCATTTATTCCAGTCTCCTGGAGTTATCTATAAATTATACACATTGTAGTGACTAATAACTGCTATTTTTCTGTATGTTTGGCATGTCTAACTGTTTACAGTTTTCTTGAACAAGTAATTTTTTTATGAATCTGCAGCAGGTATTATAAACTTGCCAGTAACAGTATTTCCTTTTGCTGACTGACAACACTAAGCTAATGCTTAGCAATTGGCACCAGCATTATCAGCATGCACTGCTTATTGGGTCTTTTAGATAGGCAGCCCAACAGTCAACTGAAGGTGCTTGCATGGCAGGCTGACAACTCTGTTCCTAATTGTGAGGCAATGGCTTAGTGTTTTCATCCTGCAACAGGAAGTGCTGTTTCTGCCAGGATCTCTGGGTAAGAAACGTTTTAACAGATTCACATAAAAAAGTTCTTAAGAAAATAATTGTGTATATATTGAGGCAAGATGCCAAAAAGATAATTAAAAGACTTTGGATTTATATACACTTTAATTATACTGTACATGTTAGAATATGCATAACTAAAACTAAACCAACTTAAACTTATCATAGTTAAAGTACATCTGTCATGGATGAAATGCTTAGGTTTCCATTGCAGACCTCCTTTTTCTAAAAAACTAAAAAAAAAAGTTACCTGACTCAAACATGCAGAGTTCCTGACCTAGGACAAGCATAGAGATAAGGAGTTCGGACTTTTCCCTGATGTTCATCTGCTGCATCATTTTCTGGGTCAATGACTCATAAGTATTAAACCTAGGCACACCCAAATAACTAGCATTTTAACGGGCAGGAAAGCAATGGCATCACCCTATGTTTCTGTATACCTTAATTGTAAACAGTCTTTTGTATCTTTTACCAATGCTTAAGTTTTTGTTTTTTCTTCACTGTTATGTTTGCCCCATTTCCCCCAAGGTAGAGAATATTCTGTTACAAAATAAAGATATCTATTTTAAGAGTCTCTATAAGATTCTGAGGATATTAAGGGTGCATAGAGAGTCCGTTCTCTGGAATCAATACGTAAGGAAATGCATGCTCTACTTTTTGTAGCCTATTGTCTAGTCTCTGAGACTCCAATTTCACAATTTTTCAGGGTCTCCTCAGAAAAGAAGAATCTCAGATGTTATCTGTTTTTCAAGGGTTAAGTGTGTTTTGGTACACACATCCATATTTACAGTATATAATTCCCCATATCCTGCAATATGGAGTACATCAGTGTTGAACTAAATTGACATAAAGGCCTATTTTCATAGGTTGCCCCGTATTGTTGTTGTTATTATTGTTGTTATTATTATTATACAGGATTTATATAGCGCCAACAGCTTGCACAGCGCTTTACAATATAAGGAAGACATCACAATCACAATACAATTCAAGATAAGATGGTAAGGAGGGCCCTGCCCCTGAGGGCTTACAGTCTAAAAGGGAGGGGTAAGTGATACATGAGGATGTAGCTGTGTGGGGATAAATTCTTTGAGAATGTGAAGGTTGAGCGCTTAGGTTGAGGTGGTATAGGCTTCCCTGAAGAGATGAGTCTTAAGGGATTGCCTATAGGCAGTCAGAGTGGGAGATAGATGGACAGGTTGGAGCTAAAGAGTTCCAGAGGATGGGAGAGACTCTAGTGAAGTCCTGGAGGCAAGCATGGGAGGAGTTGATGAGGGAGCTGGAAAGCAGAAGGTCTTTTGAAGAGCAGAGGGAACGGTTAGGGTGATACTTTGAGACAAGGTTTGAGATATAGCCGGGGGCAGAGTTGTGGATGGCTTTGTAAGTCATTGTTAATATTTTGAATTGTATCATTTGGACGAGTGGAAGCCAGTGCAGGGATTGACAGAGGGGGTTGCAGACACTAATGGGGTTGGTTAGGTGAGTCTAGCAGCTGCATTCATGATAGACTGAAGGGGGATAGCCTGTGTAGAGGTAGGTCAATGAGGAGGGAGTAGCCATAGTCAAGATGAGAGATAACAAGTGAGTTGATGAGTAGTTTTCCGGTTTCATTGGTGAGGAAGGGGTGTATTTTGGAGATGTTGCGAAGGTAAAGGAGGCAGGATTTGGATAATGATTGGATGTGGGAAAGAAAGGTGAGGTCTGAGTCAAGGATGAAACCTTGCACCTTGGCATGGGGGAGGGTTGGATAGCTGTGTTATCAATCTCAAGGGAAAAGTTGGGGGAAGGTGCACGGGCGGGAGGAAATATCATGAGCTCAGTTTTTGAAAGGTTGAGTTTTAAGAAGAGTTGTGACATCCAGACTTATATCTCAGATAGTAGATTAGTGACACGCAAGGACACTGATGGGGTGAGTTGTGGAGTAGAAAGATAGATTTGAGTGTCATCAGCATAGAGATGGTATTGGATGCCATGTGAGCTTATTAACTGACCAAGGGAGGAAGTGTAGATGGAGAAGAGGAGGGGTCAAAGGACAGAGCCTTGGGGGGACCCCAACAGGAAGAGGAGGGGAGGAGTTAGATATGTGACACTACACGATCAAGCAGTTGGGTAAATGAAATCCACTATTTAACTTTTCAAAAGGAGAGGTGTCTTGATAAAGAGGAGAAGGGCTTGTGCTGGGTTATTATTCTCTATGGATCCAGCATAACCCTAAACCCATTTTAGTGCAGTTGCCATCCCTCCTTCAGTAAAGTATAGTTGCATTTTTATTAACCCAATGCATTAGCTACTGTACAACCTAGACTTGAGACGATTCTTCTATGCCTTTTAGAGGTCAACACTAGACATGTAAGCTGGCAAAAAATGTGTTATTACTTTTTTCGGGATTCGGATCCGAAAGTCAATCATTTTCGTTATTCAGATTTGGACGAATTTCGTTAACTTCAGATGAGTTAAACGATAATTACAAATGGAAATTCATTGCAGAAAAGTGACATTAAATGTTTACCTTTTGTCCATTGATGTAATCCACAGGTCAATCGTGTTGTCCAGTGATTATA
Source organism: Nanorana parkeri (assembly GCF_000935625.1). NCBI lineage: Eukaryota > Metazoa > Chordata > Amphibia > Anura > Dicroglossidae > Nanorana > Nanorana parkeri. Next base: position 896,816 of record NW_017306543.1, read on the forward strand.
GATTCTCAGCAATCACGATGGACGATGGGTGACGACTCACTGAAAAAAGATCCCTGCCACCCGTCTGATGCCGACGAACACCAGCTGCAAAATGACAGCCCTCCTCCCAATGTCAACAAAGGGGCGGAGGGAGTCATGACATCACTGGACTTGTTCCACTCATTTGTTTACATTCCATTAGGGGACCGAGAGCTGTAAAAAAGGTCTTGGCAGCAAAAGGGTAAATAACTCCAAATGTCACTAATGAATGCATGCAAATATAGGGAAACCCAGACAGACAAAATGTGCCTGGAATCGTCTATCCTTTTTGTAAAAGCACACAGATCATAGAGGGATGTGTGGTGGGACTTTGTTTTTTGTTGAGTACCTCCTGTTTTGAATTGTGATTGCTCATCCGTAGCTAGTAACAAGGAGAGGAAAAAACCTTGGTGACCATCTAGTCCACGCTAAATTTACAAGGCAACAATCTCCCTCTTGGGTAATAAACCTTCCAAAGATGAAAGATATGTACCCTTTTGGGACATGCTAAATGTGTCCCTTTGTAGAAAGAACTAAAGAATTTTATAACATGGACAAATTAAAGAAGATTTGGTTTAACACATTTATAAATTGTTCAACAACAAAAGTAATATAGCAATAAGAATGCCTGTAAAAAAAGCACTGCATACAAAAAAAACAAACATCAGCTAAGGATTATAATTGGGTAGCATTTAAGAGATATAAGGAAGCAAAAGAAAGACCGTCACCTGGCCCAACACTTAAAATAATTTCACAATGGTGAGATTAAAGAACTAAAAATTAAATTTATATCCCTAATTTATATCACTTCAACACAGTTCTTCTGCAAAAAGAAAAGATGTGGATTTATATATTAAATATTTTTCCCAGTTGGACATAATACTGAAATTAACTTATAGGTGTTTCTGTAGAGTTCCCTTTTTTGTGACCTTTTTGTGTTCCTCTCTGGTGCTTTGCCCTTTCACCTTTTTATTTTGATCTAGGTAGTCAATGTATAATACAAGAATGACTGATGCATGAAAATACGTTTTTACTAGAAGTATTGTTTTAATAATCCTGAGCAACATAAGGCAAATGGTATAGGACCATACAATCTACTTTTAAGCTGTGCATTTCCAAGAGACCTTTAATACAAAGGAAGTCAACTTCAATATGTGAGGGTTTAGATCCAGGAGTGATTTAGGTTTTTTTGTGTAACAGTTCTCATTAGCACTTGATATGATACAGCGAGTAAGAGAGGATTGCTTGACAACATTGTCATTTTTTTCTGGTGATGGGTTTATAATTCTTTTGTGTATATTTATCTTATCCTTATGTAGCGCTACCCCCGCAAGGGCCGCTGTAATATACGGGGCCTTCTGTCCCACACCAGTGATGACTAACCCTCACCTGGACCCAAGTAACACCAATACACCCTTTACACTTTTGGATGGGCTTTATTAAACTAGCAATAAGCCCTAGAAAAAGATGAACTGAATAACAGGATAACACTATCAAATGCAATGATATGATACAACCGCTCAGCAGATTAAACCAGGATTGGTGTTCGTTCACTTTACCCGCCAGTGGGAGGCCTTGCCTGAAATGCACTGAGCGCGTGGTGAACGACACTGTCAGTTACACAATACTACAGCAATACTGTTCAACAGGTATCTAAAAGCAATATGACTATAATAGCCTATCTAGGTCTTATCTTATACGTTCTAGCTAACCACTGGCCAGTGGGAATTCTACACACACCCAAAGTCTGCATGTGTTGGGGCCCTTTAACTTCTGTGATGGAGTACTCAGCCTTTGGTAAACAATATTTGTAATCCACAGGATGGAAAGGGGTATCTTCGCAGGGTAACAAATAATAACAAAGGTGGTGATCCCCCTTCAGATAGAGCTGCCTTGCCAGTTAATGGGATCTAGCAGGATTAAGCAAGATCAACTCACACAAGGATGGCAGAAGATCTCTCACCATTAGATGCACTTGATGTATCTTCCTTCCAGCAATTGGTATCTTGATCGCTGTCTCAGCTGACTGGATGGCGATGGGAGCAACACAGGCCACAGGATCTTCCAAAACAGGATGATGATGATGATTGCAGTACAGGAATCCACCTCTAGATGTCACTGCACTGTTAGCACACCTTCAGAGATCAGGCAAAGAAGATAGCATAGTATATTGAAAACTCCCCTCTCAAGCCTGCACCTCCTTTTAGAAGTCTACACAGGGATCACAGACTCTGGCAGTGCACAGGAGACAAGCACAAGGGACACTTTCCCCTGTCAGGCTGCAACATACCAGTCTGTGTCCCTCTCACTGTGTCCTCCTCTCTCTCCTCAGTCTGTTCTCCTCTTGGTGTCTGTGGAGCCCAAAAACGGCCTGGCAGCCAAACACATCTCTCCTGGCTGCTATCCAATCAGGTCCTTGCTTGCCTTTGTTGTTAGGGGTGGGCTTCCTTCTTAGCCACAGCAGTAACCAATAGAGCCTCTCCTCCAGTCTCTGAGCTATCAGTTTAGCCAGAAAATGCAATGTTTTAGAAAGCAATACTCTGCATATATTACAGAGGCAATACTAAGCCTGTGCTACACTTAACAATAAAGTATTCACTATTTATTCTGTATACAGACTTAATGAGCATCTTTGTAACAACCCTTTGATGGGCTTGTATTTATAACTGGACACTCTAGCGGGAATTATCAAAAGGAAATATGTCAGTTTTTTTGGTGTAAACATTGGTGCATTTTCTGTGCACCAAAGTAACAAAGCTATACGAGGTGTTGCACCAGTTGCATCAAATTACAGTCAAAGTGCTATACAGTAGTTTCTGTAAATCCCATAATGTGCATCAAGGTGATGAAACACTTGAGCCAATGTTCTAATTTTAAAACAGTTCTAAAATATACACCATTACCATCACCTTGTATTGTCCATATTGTATTAAGAAGGGGAGAGAGTAATGACCAGAAAAGGGGTCTGATCACAGTTGAAAGGCCAGGACAGGGGGTCTAACAATGGTGGAGTGAGGACGTGTGGTTCCTGAGCTCCCATGCCTGATCATTTAGACTACAGGGGCATCTAGAAAAATCCCTGCTACTGCTACTATCCAGCTACTATCCGGCCACTACCTAACCACCCAACGATCTAATCATCTAACCCTTATTCGGTCCTCTACCCAGCTCCCTGTCCGGCCGATTTCTGGGTCACCGGATTACCTTAGTCGGCTCAACGGATCCACGGCTATCTACAACTCAACCTAGCTTGCTGAGGGATGAGGAAACATAGCAGAAACAGCAAGAAAAGAAAGAAGGAGCATTCCTTCCCTCAGGTACCTGGTGCCGCTGACCGTAAATCAAACATCGGGTCATACTTCCGGAGACTAAGCGGCAGCGAAAGGCAGTATGCTCCCCTGTCAGTCGGCGGATACTACGGAGACCGAGACAGGGTCGAGCAATGCGGTCTCGCCAGCAGATTTACCAACAAGTGGCGAGCGGGGAGAGAAGGGCCGACGAGAAGGAGTGGTTGGAGGATACGAGAGGAGTGTGACGAGTGGCGGACTCGCCTCACTGCAATGCACACGAGAGCGGAGAGAGAGAGCAAATACAGAGGGGGCGAAGGCGATAGAGATCCAAAGAAGGAGGTGGAGGAGATGGTATCCATAACCTTGGGGAAATACTGCCAAAAAAGGAAAGCATGGAGCAAGGCTTCAAACGGCTGAAAGAAGCACACAAATCAGGTATGAAAGACTTAAAAACAGATCTGCATACTTTCCATAAAAGATTGGAGGCTATGGAGGTGGTGATGCAACCAGTTATTGAAGTACAAACAGCAGCACAGGATGCTATAGCGGGGTTGCATGGCCAGGTTATTAGCCTCTGGTCTAAGGTGGACGAACTAGAAGACCGTCCGAGATGGAAAAATATTCGTATAAGGGGAATACTTGAATCTGTGGAACAGAATGATTTGCCTGTGAGTGTCCAGGAAATTTTCAAACTGTATATAATTGACACTACCATTGATCGGATTAAAGTAAACAGGGTTCATCGTATCCCAAGTCCCCACTTGGGAAACCAGTCACAGTCGCGAGATGTACTTTGTAGGTTGGACATGCTGCACCATAAGGATCTACTAATGCGTAAAGCAAAAGAGGGGGGCGACATGGAGTATAGGGGGCCCGGATCTCGCTTTTTCACGATTATTTCCCGAAGGACACTAGCAAAGAGAAGGGCTATGCGCCCGATAAAGCAAAAATTACGGGAAGCTGGAATTCAATATCGATGGGGGTTTCCCTTCCACCTAAGTGTTAAAAAAAATGGTCGGACATTAGTCACCCATTCACCAGAAGATCTACAAACATTTCTGTCCCACATTGAACTATAATTTGTGGAGATAGAAAATTGGCCAGATCCACCTAAGCCGACGTATAAATGTCCACCCCAATGGGATCCATGGTCCCAAAATGAACCCTATATGAGACAGAACAGGCAGGAGAAGAGGGATACGAGAGTTAACAGATAAAGTGGAAGATGCAGATAAAGTGTTTACATTTTTGTTGAAGTATTACTAATATAGCAGAGTATTGTTGAAGTATTGCTTTATAGCAGAGTCTGTTCCCTCTTAGTACCCCACATGGTAGAGGAAAGGGTAGCACTAATATATATATTATAACACCCCAAAAGTTCCCGAACGTGACTGCCGGGAGTGGGTGGGGGTAGGAGGGGAAGCAAAGGAAAGAACGCAGAAAGAAGAGAAGAGAGAGGAAAAAAAA
>NW_017306543.1:901655-906165 GCF_000935625.1 Nanorana parkeri
CTCAATGGGGATTGTCTTGTTATGTTTAGTATATTCTGAGGTTTATAGAAAGAAAGGGGTAGAACATAATCGACAAATGCTGAGGAGGAAAGGAGGCTAAAAGAAAAATAACCACGGGGGAACGTAGACCTGATGAATAGTAGTAAACTTGGATCCCTAAATGTTAGGGGACTTAATATCCCACAAAAACGTTCCCAGGTATTATATGATATGCATATTCAACGAGTAGGAGTTCTCTTTTTTTTATGAAACGCATTTCAAAAGTTCTTCAACTCCGAAAATATCTACGGGATACTATCCTAAATGGCATATGAGTAACTACACCCAGAGTAAATCTCGAGGTGTGGCTATAGGTTTCCATGCCTCATTACCGGTAGTAGATATTCAGGAAAGGGGGGACGATGAAGGGCGTTTCCTTTTTGTTAAATTTAAAATATTTAATAAACAGTACACACTCGTTAACATTTATCTACCAAACAAAGGTCAGATGAGGGTACTAGTAAAGATACTCAACCTTTTGAGGAACTTTATGGAAGGAATCCTGGTTTGTAGGGGGGGACCTTAACCTGACAATGGACCCTAAAGTAGATACGTCTAAAGGTACAGTCCATATACCATATACCCAGCTCAATAAATTAAAACAACGCCTACAGAATCTACAGTTGGTGGATATTTGGCGTATACTACATCCTAGAGCTAGGAATTAAACATGTTATTCACCATCACATCTGTCGTACAGTCGTATAGACTACTTTTTTGTGTCTCATTGTTTAATTAGTTGTCAGATAAAAGCAGACATAGGAGTCCAAATATGGTCAGATCATGCACCCATATTTTTTACGATTACACCACCGAATACCATGAAGCCTAATGCGACATGGAGATTGAATGAAAATGTAATACAAGATGACTCTATAAAGAGGCCATCAGACAAGGCATTGTAAATCTTCTAACAGACCATAAAAATGATATTACGGCACGACCAATACAATGGGAAACCCTGAAAGGGGTAATACGAGGAATATTTATATCCCACAGAACACATTTAAAAAAGAGAAAAGAATATGAGATCAAATCCCTTCTGGAAGATATACAGCAACTGGAGAGCCAACATAAAAAGAATGTAGATATAAATGTTTATAATAGTCTTCAGCAAAAGAGAACTGAATTACATCAAAGAATAGATCTGGGTTACCAAAGGTACAAGGATATAGTGAAGCGTACTACCTACGAATTTGGAAATAAAAGTAGTCAGCATTTGGCACACTCGATAAAAGAGAAACAGGCCCGAACATATATCCCAAAAATTAACTGCAAACATAGTTAACTCTTCAGAGCAGATCGCTGAAGCATTCCATAGCTATTATAATAATCTATATAACCTTAAGGAAAGTACAACAAGAAAAGAGGGGAGAGAGGAACAAAAAGACAAACTGGACTATGTGCACCAGACACCCCTGCCTAGATTAGATAATGAAGCAATTAATAAATTGGACACTCCATTTTTATTGGAAGAAATCATAGAAGTAATTCACTCACTACCGGTAGGGAAAAGCCCAGGTCCTGACGGGTTAACATGCGTCTTTTACAGACAATTTGTTTGGGGAACTGGCCCCAATATTATTGGAAGTGTTCAATTCTATCGGTGATGGGAGTGGGTTCCCATGTCAGAGCCAAGAGACCTATATAACATTGATACACAAGGATAAAAAGGACCCCACACAGTGCTCGAGTTATAGGCCGATATCATTAATAAATGTAGACATGAAAATCTACGCAAAAATTCTGGCCTTACACTTACAACCATACCTACAGGAAATAATCCACCCAGAGCAGGCAGGCTTTGTTCCGGGCGAGAGACAATACTATTAAAACTATCTCCCTGATCCAACAAGCCCAGTCGAGGAAAACTCCTCTGTGCCTACTATCCCTAGACGCAGAGAAGGCCTTCGAAAGGGTGGATTGGAAATTTATAAAAATATCTCTAGAGCAGATAGGAATACCGATATCCCTAGTTTCAACGATTATGGCACTGTATACAAACCCAACGGCGAGGATACGCATGAATGGAATACTATCAAATAAGCTGGAAATTACAAATGGGACAAGACAGGGATGTCCCCTGTCCCCCATGTTGTACATCATAGCGATGGAACATCTGGCAATTGCCCTTCGCCAGAACGGGAATATTTGGGGGATGAAAGTAAAAGAGAGCACCCATAAACTGAGTATATTTGCTGATGACGTACTCCTATATGTAACTAATCCAAGGCTAGCCTTCCCCTCGATATTAGAAGAGATCAAGAAATTCGGGAAAGTTAGTAACTACCATATTAATGCAAGTAAATCACAATGCTTGGATATTAACCTACCAAGGGGAGAAAAAGAGATCCTGAGCAGTAGCTTCTCTTTCATATGGGCACCGGAAGCATTGAAATACTTAGGGGTTTACATCCCAGCTGATTTGAGGAAGTTATATTCGTTAAACTATGCTCCTCTGCTGGAGTCCACGCAGATACGTCTGGATGGGTGGAGGGGGAAACAACATTCTTGGATTGGGAGGATGTCCATATTTAAAATGGACGTCCTCCCAAGATTCCTCTACATCTTCCAGACTGTGCCAGCGAGGATCCCTCGAACCTTCTTTCGAGGACTGCAATCTATGCTGACACGCTATGTGTGGAATAAAACAGGAGTTCGACTAAGATATGATATATTGACTAAAAGAAAATTGGATGGTGGGGGAGGATTGCCTCATATGGAAATATATTACCAAGCGGTGGGCCTAAGCAGATTTCTGGATTGGTTTACTATGGGAAACCGGAAATTGTGGATGTCGGTGGAGCAGGCAGAGGTGGATATACCCTTGAAGAGATATGCTTAAATAAGGCAGGAGATAAACACATGGGGGTTGATTTACTAACCTTATAAACATGCCACGAACAAGTATACACCTCTGTAGTGTGTTCCCTCCCAGCATGATCTATTTGTTGGAATCTAGACACCTTTGTAGTGTGTACAGACCCAGCAGGTGTGTTGTGCAAAGCCCTGCATGAATTGCAAGGTGATGTTGTGTAAATTAGCTCTCCATTGTGTTGCTTGCGTTGATGAATGCAGGAATGAGCTAACCATTTTTGTTATATATGCATCATGTGCATGATTTTTCCATATATGGCATTAGTGGAAATATGCTTTTAGAGACTTTTTGGTTGATAAATACGTTTTGCTGTGTAAAAATCACACGCACCTAGTGCGTGCGTGTGTTTAGGTTAGTAAATCACCCCCACGGTGTCTAAGTTGTATAATCTAATATTAAAACAGATGTTTTCAACATTGCCCTATTATACTAAAGTTTGGGAACAAGAGTTGGGTTATGCACTTACAGAGGAAGAGTGGAAGAAGATTTTTCTCCCTAACTTTCAAAACAAGTATTTCTGCCCTAACACAGGAAAGAAATTTGAAAGTACTAACAAGATGGTATAGATGTCCATATAACCTATATAAGATGAACCCTAAAAATTCCAAGTTGTGCTGGAGGTGTTTTGGGGAAGATGGGACGATGATGCATATCTGGTGGTCGTGCCAGATGATAAGATTTTACTGGAAATCGATTTTGGAGATAGCGCAAGAGCTAACAGGACTCAATGGATTGGAGACACCTGAGGTGGCTCTGTTGTCTCTACACCATGGCTCGTCCGCGGTAATGAAAAAAGGCTTATTAGGCCTGATCCACATATTTTGAAGAAAAGGGGACTGGGATGTGTATGAATGCAGGGCCGGTGCTAGGATTCTTGCCTACACAGGCAAGGTGCATTTTTGCGCCCCCCTCCCGACCCCGACCCCCTGTAAAAACAGGGCATTTTGACAAGTTCTTGTACTTGTCAAAATGCCCCGATGTTTGCGCTATGGTTTTTTGTTTTTTTTTCACTTACCTTTGGCGTGGGAGAGCAGCAAGGATGTCCAGGAGGGGTCGTAATTTAGCTGGCCGGCGACTGCCTGAGGTGCCGCCCTCACCCTGCAGCCTTCTCAAGCGGCCGCCTGACTTGCCTTGCGGTAGCGCCGGGCCTGTATGTATGGCCATTGAGGTGCAGCAATGCAAGAAGGAGAGGAGAAAGATAACATTTATGATGATCCCAGTGGAAGATTACCTTAGATTTGTGCCAAAATTGTGGTCCAGGCTGGAGTAAGCGCACCTGTATTTGGTGCACCACTATCACCATGTGTCAAATTAGCAAATTGGTGTGCCCCACTTTTAATAATTTGTAGCAGGAAGCACCAATTAAGCAGACACACAGAAACTGGCATATTTTTCAGTGTGCATCAGCCTTTGTTAATCCCCCAGTATGTCCAATTAACACAAGTCTATGTCATTAGATTGTAAGCCCTCACGGGCAGGGCCCTCCTTACCATCTTGTCTTAAATTGTATTGTGACTGTAATGTCTTCCTTATATTGTAAAGCGCTGTGCAAACTATTGGCGCTATATAAATCCTGTATAATAATAATAATAA
>NW_017306543.1:908945-917741 GCF_000935625.1 Nanorana parkeri
GGAAGAAAGGTGTTAGGGTTTTAGTGTTATGTGTTACTTATTTGTTATATGGAAGTATGAATGTAGAGGAAACTACACAAAACAACTGAAATGTTTCTTAATATATGTATTATGTCAAGTGTTAGGGAATGAATTCTGTCTGTTATTTGTATTTGCATGATATGTGAAATTTGGAAAACTAATAAAGACATATTTTGAAGAAAAGGGGACTGGGATGTGTATGAATGCAGGGCCGGTGCTAGGATTCTTGCCTACACAGGCAAGGTGCATTTTTGCGCCCCCCTCCCGACCCCGACCCCCTGTAAAAACAGGGCATTTTGACAAGTTCTTGTACTTGTCAAAATGCCCCGATGTTTGCGCTATGGTTTTTTGTTTTTTTTTCACTTACCTTTGGCGTGGGAGAGCAGCGGCGGGTCAGCGCTGGTCCGGTGGGAGGAGATCCAGGAGGGGTCCTAATTTAGCTGGCCGGCGACTGCCTGAGGTGCCGCCCTCACCCTGCAGCCTTCTCAAGCGGCCGCCTGACTTGCCTTGCGGTAGCGCCGGGCCTGTATGTATGGCCATTGAGGTGCAGCAATGCAAGAAGGAGAGGAGAAAGATAACATTTATGATGATCCCAGTGGAAGATTACCTTAGATTTGTGCCAAAATTGTGGTCCAGGCTGGAGTAAGCGCACCTGTATTTGGTGCACCACTATCACCATGTGTCAAATTAGCAAATTGGTGTGCCCCACTTTTAATAATTTGTAGCAGGAAGCACCAATTAAGCAGACACACAGAAACTGGCATATTTTTCAGTGTGCATCAGCCTTTGTTAATCCCCCAGTATGTCCAATTAACACAAGTCTATGTCATTAGATTGTAAGCCCTCACGGGCAGGGCCCTCCTTACCATCTTGTCTTAAATTGTATTGTGACTGTAATGTCTTCCTTATATTGTAAAGCGCTGTGCAAACTATTGGCGCTATATAAATCCTGTATAATAATAATAATAATAATAATAATAATAATAATAATAATAATAATAATTGTCCTACAGTTATCGTAACCTAATAAAGGTTCTTTTTGGACAAAAAAGTCACTACTGTCACTTCAGTCTTTGTCTAATCTGGGTAAATAGGTTTAACCCTAAAATGACATGCGTATTCCTATCTTTTGCAATTAGTGACCTTGATTTATATTCTAATATTGATCATGTATGCATGTCATCCTCCATTCTTCTTAAGAAATAAAATGTCTAATTTTAGATTACATTAGGCTTCCTTTTATTAGCTGTTGCAGCAGTATCCTACATTGTTGGTCAGGCACTAAATATATCATTGGGGTATGTAGGTAGAGATGTACATATGTTGTCACTACCAGGCATGTAACAGAGTGTTAGGCTTGTAGCCTCTACTTTGCCTCCAGGGCTCCATCTTGGGGAAGCTAATGACATACTGGGGGTGATTTACTAACCTAAACACGTGTTTACACGACAAAATGTATTTATCAACCAAACATGCGTAACGTGTCACATTTTCACGCCATTATGGTGCATTTTTATGTATTTACATACACGCGCATCATGTAGTATGCGCCATAGGCTACACGCCGCTCTAATAGTTGCATGCAAGTATCTAAAAGCATATTTTCACTAATGCCATATGTGGAAAAATCCTACACATAACAGATATATAATGCTGCTTCACATCTATGCCTACAAACAACCCAAAAAACACTTTGGAAATGCTCAAAACAATATTATAAAATATGGAACTTACACACCACTGACATGTTCAGCTCTGCATGAGCCAATTGCACATGTGTGGAGGCCCGTTCACACGCTTTTTAAGCTCAGAAACACGAGCTGATTCTTCATGATTTCTTGGTAAATAGAATAAACACACCCGACTGGTGCATAGTTTTTTTTAGCAGCGTATTCACGCGCAAATATTTTTCCAACCATTCTGTACTGTCCAGAGGTGGTTGTTTTTGGAAGCTTATTTCCTCTTGGCAGTTTTAAAAGTGTTCTTCAATCCACTTATGGAGAGACTTTCATTATTTTTTGCACTACCTAATTAATGTCCCAACAACATGAGAGCGTTACATAGTTAAACTCTAGCGTCACAGTTTAGACAAAAATGGTTAGCTCATGCATTTACATTCCTGCATTCATCAACACAAGCAACACAACGTACAACTAATTTACACAACATTACCATGCAATTCATGCAGGGCTTTACACAACATACCTGCTGGGTATGAACACACTACAGAGGTGTATACATTCCACCAATAGATCATGCTGGGAGGGAACACACTACAGAGGTGTACACATTCCACCAATAGATCATGCTGGGAGGGAACACATTACAGAGGTGTATACGTTCCTCTAATAGATCATGCTGGGAGGGAACACACTACAGAGGTGTATACGTGTCAAGTGCCCAACTTCAAGGGAGGTGCGGTGGATCTCAGCTGCAGTTCTAACTTGTTTGGGTGTTGAAGTGCGGTGTCAGGCTATAATCCCAGGCGGCTCTCTCAATCACAAACGGAGAGTTTGGGATTTAGACATCATATACCGCAAAACAACAAAAATGATAAGGTGCAGTTATATGAGGAATATTACTTCATACTCCTAGTATTAGAACATATGTGGGATGGTAAAGTGAGAGCGATTTAACCATAAGACAGTCTTAGAATATAGGAACAATTCAGCAGAGGCAGTTCAGTAATATACTGATACTTATTGAGCATAGGTATGATATAGAGAAGGTATCAGTAGACTCCACTAGGTGGCAGTGTAATGGCTCCAACAGTGTAAGTTAGCAAAAGCTAATACAAAGTACTTGCGGTTGTAGGGATTGAACCCCTGGGCTCTGATGATCCTTTGGACTCCTGGGAATGCTTTAGGAGGTTGAGGGTAAGAGGTCCTGGATACAGCCAGCTTGCTGGCGATGTGGAGTGGCTCCTGTGGTGATGGGCAATGAACCCAATAGTGGAACGCAGTCCATGGGTTCAGAGGCATCTTAAAAAGTGTAGGAACGCAAAAGAGGAGCCTCGCGGCGTGACGTCCCTTCCGCGTTCCACCCTGGAACGCACAACAGTATGCGCCCAGGGTGAGGAGGTGCCCTGTTATGTCCACGGCCGATGCGTTCCACTCTGGAACGCAAGCGGCTCGTGGAGCGGATCCCGGGACCATTACAATACGTTCCTCTAATAGATCTTGCAGGGTGTGAACACACTACACAGAGGCGGCTCTAGAGTTTGCGAGGCCTTAGGCGAAACCTAAACATGAGGCCCCACTCAGGCCTGTGGCATCTCACCAGGGCTCTGTGGAGTCTCACCAGGGCTCTGGGGGGTTTAACCAGTCTGGTGAGACCCCACAGAGCCCTGGGGAGACCCCTAAAGAGCCCTGGTTAAACTATGGTTCTATGGGGTCTTACCGGTCCTGGTTAAAACCCACAGAGCCCTGGTGAGGACCTACAAAGCCCTGATTTAACCAAGGCTCTGTGGGGACTGGTTAGACCCCACAGAGCCCTAGTTAAACCAGGGCTCTGTAGGGTCTCACCAGGGCTCTGTAGGGCCCGCCAGCTTGGTTAGACCCCACAGAGCCCTGGTGAGATCCCAAAGAGCCCTGCTGAAAACCCAAAGAATCTCTAGAGGGTCTCAGCAGGGCTTTGTAGGGTCCCAACAGGGCTCTGTGGGGTGTAAAGAGCCCTGGTGAGACCCCACAGAGGCCTGGTTAAACCAGGCATCTCTAAGGTCTCACTAGCACCAGGGCTCTGTAGGGTCTCACCAGGGCTATGTGGGGTCTCACCAGCCTGGTTAGACCCCTCAGACCCCTAGTGAGACCTCCAAGAAGCACTGGTAAAACCAGGACTCAGCAGGGTCTCACCAGGTCTCTGTAGGTTCTCACCAGCACCAGGGCCCTGTAAAGCTCTGTGTGGTCTCACCAGGGCATCGGGGCTCTTTGGAGCCTCACAAAGGCTCTGTTGGGTCTAACCAGCCTTGTTAGACCCACAGAGCCCCGGGGAGACCCCACAGAGCTCTGGTGAGACACCAAAGAGCCCTGGTTAAACCTGCAGGGTTTCACCAGCACCATGTGGGGTCTCACCAGCCTGGCGAGACCCCACAGAGCCCTGGTTAAACCAAGCCTCTGTAGGGTCTCGCCAGGGCTCCATGGGGTGTCACCAGCACCAGGGCTTTGTAGGGTCCCAACAGGGCTCTGTGGGGTTTAAACAGCGCTGGTGAGACCCCAACGTGCCCTGGTGAGACCCCACAGAGGCCTGGTTAAATCATGGCTCGGTAGGGTCTCACCAGCACCAGGGCTCTGTAGGGATTTCACCAGGGCTCTGTGGGGTCTAACAAAGCTGGTTAGACCCTACAGAGCACTGGCGAGACCCTACAGAGCCTTGGTGAGACTCCACAGAGCCCTAATGATACCCCAAGAAGCACTGGTAAAACCAGGGCTCAGCAGGGTCTCACCAGGGCTCTGTAGGTTCTCACCAGCACCAGTGCTCTGTAAAACTCTCTGAGGTCTCACCAGGGCATCAGGGCTCTGTGGAGCCTCACCAAGGCTCTGTGGGGTCTAACCAGCCTTGTTAGACCCACAGAGCCCCGGGGAGACCCCACAGAGCTCTGGTGAGACACCAAAGAGCCCTGGTTAAACCTGTAGGGTCTCACCTGGGCTCTGTAGGGTATCACCAGCACTAGGCCTATGTGGGTTCTCCTCAGCCTGGTTAGACCCCACACAGCCCTGATTAAACCAGAGCTCCGTGGGGGTCTCACCACAGGGTCTTGCCTAGGCTCCGTAGGGTCTCGTCTGGGCTATGTGGGGTCTTACCACTCTGGTAAGACCCCTCAGAGTGCTGGTGAGACCCCACAGTGTCTGATCTCACCAGGGCAAGATGGGGTCTCACCAGCACCAGGGCTCCATAGGGTCTCACCAGGGCTCTGTGGGATCTCAGCATGGCTATGTGCGGTCTCACCAGCCTGGTTAGACCCCTCAGGGCCCTGGTTAAACCTGGGGTCTCAACCGGGGCTCTGAGGGGGCCTCACCAGTGTAGCAGGGCTCTGTGGGGTCTCACCAGGGCACTGTGGGTTCTAACCAGCCTTGGTAGATCCACAGAGTCCTGGTGAGACCTCTCACAGCCCCGATGAGACCCCACAGAGCCCTGGTTAAACCAAGGCTTTGTAGGGTCTCACCAGAGCTCCATGGGGTCTCGCCACCACCAGGGCTCCGTAGGGTCTCACCAGGGCTCTGTGGGTGTCAAACCAGCCTTGTTAGACCCCCACAGGGCCCTGGGGAGATCCCACAGAGCCCTGGTTAAACTAGGGCTCTCACCTGCTTTCCACAGGGCTCTCCAGGCTCCATCACTGTGCTGTGCTGGCCGTGTCTTCTTGTGGGCGGGAGCTGGCAGGATGATGTCTCCGTCGGCTTCTGAACTTAAACACCGCCCTCCCAGGAGTGAGGCCTCTTCTCATTGGCTGGTGGGCAGAGCTCCGTCCAGAAGACCGAGCCGATGGTCCGCGCGACGATCGAGGAAACAGGTGAGTTTTCAGCCCTGTCACTGTCAAACTGAGAGTCTCAGTTTGACAGCGACAGGGCTGAGAGCTCACAACGCTACCTGGCTGCCGTAGTAATAGGACAAACTAGGCGGCCGCGAGGCCCTCGGGAGCGCAAGGCCTAAGGCGACCACCTAATTTGCCTAATTAAAGAGCCGCCTCTGACACTACAGAGGTGTATACGTTCCTCTAATAGATCATGCTGGGTGGGAACACACTACAGAGGTGTATACGTTCCTCTAATAGATCATGCTGGGAGGGAACACACTACAGAGGTGTATACGTTCCTCTAATAGATCATGCTGGGTGGGAACACACTACAGGAGGTGTATACGCTCCTCTAATAGATCATGCTGGGTGTGAACACACTACAGAGGTGTATACGTTCTTCTAATGGATCATGCTGGGTGGGAACACACGGCAGTATTGGTAGCATTTTTTTTTTTCCTGGTTTGACTTACAAATCATGAAATGTCTGTTGCTGTACAGGCATAATTTAATGAACGGAAGATCTGTATTTTGGCCTAGCACAGATGAACTGGGCAATGTTCATGTTACTATGTTATATTCTACACAGAATATAGATATTAAAATGAGACCATTGCACAACACCATATGAATAGGCCTTGCAAATAGCTTAATATTAGTAATATGAGTAATAGAGATTGGCTAATGTAATAAAAATCTGAATAACTTAAGAGGAACTGTGTACATGCATTTATTTTTCCATAAATGTAAGAGGCAAATGAGTGACATATGCTTATGAACATCAAAAGATATATATACACATAAGATCAAACCTCCCTGTGAAACACTAATTCTAAATGCTATAGCTTAGGGGGAATGAATCAGAGTGAGCAGGGCATCAGCATATATGATTGTTAAAAGGGAACCATTTTGCTTATTATTCTGTCCGTCCCTCCCCAATAATAAGCAAAATGGTTCCCTTTTAACAATCATATATGCTGATGTTTAGAGGGGAAGTTGGAGAAGGGCTATGCAAGCACAGGGAGTAGCTCTAACCCCTAAGCCACTGTGCTTAGCCATGGTCGTTGTGATGAATGTTAGAATTAGATATTTCCCCTCCTTAGAAGTGGCTCAGAAACAGTAAGCGGTTTAAACTAAAATGTCAGGTTACAATAAGCAATATATTTCCATTTCAACAATCATAATGCCATTAAATATCCTCATGAGGCAATCCTTTAACCACCCTGGCGGTATTCCCGAGTGTAGCTCGGGGTTACTTTTCCATACCATAAGCGGTAACCCCGAGCTACACTCGGGAAAGCTGCATAGCATTTACTTACCTTGTCCCTCGAGCCGCGCTGTGTTCTGCGGCCGATGCCGGCTTCCGTCTTCCGGGTTCCGTCGCTTGCGAGCGTACGCATTGCAGGGGGGTGGAACCGGCGGGATATTTAAAAAATAAATTTAAAAAAATGGAAAAAGACGAAAAACATTCGGAAAAAAAATAGACCGAAAAATGACATGAAAAAAATTTAAAATCATACCGCCAGGGAGGTTAAGCTGTAGCCAGGAAGTAGTGCCTAACACGTAGATGATAATGCGCCATCCGCACGTGTTGACAGCATTAACAGGCGTGTACATTATCAGCATTGATTTATGCCTATTAAGATGCTTTCGCGCAATACGCCTATGTGTGCACGCCCGCACTTCAGGCGTGTTTTTCCATGGCATGTTTGTGGCGTGTTTATGAGGTTAGTAAATCAACCCCAGTGTCTCACGAGATTTGGAAAGCCATTTTGGAGAGGCAGAAGGCTATAAAGAGCATTGTCTGATTCACAGAGTGGGTTGCAGTGTGTGAAGTGATAAGATGGGGCACAAACCCCCTTTGTGAGAAAATTATATGCCTAGAGGGTGCGACAGGTTTCTGGCACGGACTGAAAGGCCAGGGACACTGAAGAACACCCTTAGAGTTAGGCTGGCATCTGAGGACAGAACACCAAGAGTGTTCTCCAGGCACTTTCACACCACATCCAGCTAGGAGAGCCTGTAGTAGACTCATGGGTACATGCTTTAAACATGCATCGAGTGTAAAACCCTGTATCACTGATCATCCTTAAGACTGATATACAAGTGCCATTGTGTATAGAAATTTACTTTGGAGGAAGAGTACCTCATTGTTGTAAAATGCTGATTACTCTGCAAAAAAAAGTATAATATATATATATATATATATAAGACTTTAAGCAAATTCAAAATGTTGCTATGGGTTACATTCACGATTGCTATTTGCACTTCTTCATACATACAAGCATACAGATCATTGTCAATCATAGGGAGTGGATAAGGTTTAAGGCTATACTGTATATCAGGGGTGGGCAACCTCCTCACTCCAGCTGCAGTGGAACTACAAGTCCCATGAAGCATTGCAAGACCCTAGCAGCCACAGGCATGACTTAGTGGCAGATGCATGCTGGCATTTGTAGTTTCGGCACAGCTGGAGTGCCATGGTTGCCCACCCATGCTGTATATCATTTCTTTTTAATTAGCTGTCTTCATTTAAGAGTAGTGTGCATGCTCATAACATCAAGTATATTGGAAAAGTTTTAAAGCAAGACCACAAAGTGTTCTACAAAAGATTATCCTTTATTAAATATATTGCATACATATTTATTAAAATGAAAAGCGCACAAGTGGTTCAAGCGGACTAATGGTAATTTTATTTCCCCTGCAATCTTCTTGGCCTTACTTAAACTGCACATCTTTGATTTAATTATAATATAAATTACATTATCATAGTTTCAGCACCTATGCGTACTCATCTGTTTAAGATATTAGGCTGTCTGACATGAGTAATACTAATCTATCCCCAGCTACGTGGAAGATAAATGCCTAATACATTGATTCTCACTCCTGGGTATGCTAAAGGTTAAAATCTGTTTTTAAATAGTTCAGTCTTACCTATCCTTTGGATTTTCTTCCTGAAACACTATTTATACATATATTTGAAATCACTGGGTACTCATTATAAGTATACTTAGAACACACACAACCAGTTTCGGTTTTTAACATTGACAGGTCATCTTTGATCATACTTTAAATTAAATAATTTAATAGCATAATGTTATTTTAGATCATAGGGAAATTGCCTCTGGAATTAACTTTGGGCAATAGAATCATGTAAGACCCTTGCATTACGACCCCTTGCAGTGGCCCTACACTTATGTATCGGTGCATTTAAAAACAATTTTATTAACAAAATAAAAAATAATACAATTAAAACAAAAAATTAC
>NW_017306543.1:922276-923448 GCF_000935625.1 Nanorana parkeri
GCTGTAAAATGCTGATCACTCTGCAAAAAAAAGTATAATATATATATATATATATATATATCTTACTCACTATAGACTTTAAGCAAATTCAAAATGTTGCTATGGGTTACATTCACGATTGCTATTTGCACTTCTTCATACATACAAGCATACAGATCATTGTCAATCATAGGGAGTGGATAAGGTTTAAGGCTATACTGTATATCAGGGGTGGGCAACCTCCTCACTCCAGCTGCAGTGGAACTACAAGTCCCATGAAGCATTGCAAGACCCTAGCAGCCACAGGCATGACTCCTAGTGGCAGATGCATGCTGGCATTTGTAGTTTCGGCACAGCTGGAGTGCCATGGTTGCCCACCCATGCTGTATATCATTTCTTTTTAATTAGCTGTCTTCATTTAAGAGTAGTGTGCATGCTCATAACATCAAGTATATTGGAAAAGTTTTAAAGCAAGACCACAAAGTGTTCTACAAAAGATTATCCTTTATTAAATATATTGCATACATATTTATTAAAATGAAAAGCGCACAAGTGGTTCAAGCGGACTAATGGTAATTTTATTTCCCCTGCAATCTTCTTGGCCTTACTTAAACTGCACATCTTTGATTTAATTATAATATAAATTACATTATCATAGTTTCAGCACCTATGCGTACTCATCTGTTTAAGATATTAGGCTGTCTGACATGAGTAATACTAATCTATCCCCAGCTACGTGGAAGATAAATGCCTAATACATTGATTCTCACTCCTGGGTATGCTAAAGGTTAAAATCTGTTTTTAAATAGTTCAGTCTTACCTATCCTTTGGATTTTCTTCCTGAAACACTATTTATACATATATTTGAAATCACTGGGTACTCATTATAAGTATACTTAGAACACACACAACCAGTTTCGGTTTTTAACATTGACAGGTCATCTTTGATCATACTTTAAATTAAATAATTTAATAGCATAATGTTATTTTAGATCATAGGGAAATTGCCTCTGGAATTAACTTTGGGCAATAGAATCATGTAAGACCCTTGCATTACGACCCCTTGCAGTGGCCCTACACTTATGTATCGGTGCATTTAAAAACAATTTTATTAACAAAATAAAAAATAATACAATTAAAACAAAAAATTACCCCCCCCCCCCTTAAAACATAATTCACTTA
Organism: Nanorana parkeri; assembly: GCF_000935625.1. NCBI lineage: Eukaryota > Metazoa > Chordata > Amphibia > Anura > Dicroglossidae > Nanorana > Nanorana parkeri. The sequence goes on from NW_017306543.1 coordinate 923,438, forward strand.
CGGGTCTAGTC
>NW_017306543.1:923553-949425 GCF_000935625.1 Nanorana parkeri
TTTTTTTCTTTATTCTGACACGGAGCCGTGTCAGAATAAAAAAAAAAATATATATATTTTTGCCCATTGGAATGCATTGCTAGATTCCTATTGGCTATTTCAACTTGCAATAGCCAATAGTAAAGTAGCATTGTACCCGCCCTCTGCTGATGGACCTGATGGAGAACTGCAGCAGAGGGCGGGTACAATGCTAGTCCAATGAGAATACTAATGCATTCCAATGAGAGTGTTTCTCTCCTTGGCGGCCGGGAGACTCCCGGAGCGCCAGGGAGAGTTTGCTGTTTGGAGATCAGTGTCCCTGGTTAGCAGGTAACCAGGAACGCTGATCTCTCTGCAAGTGGCCGGAGCCAGCCGTAAGATCACGGCTGGCTCCGCCCAGCTGTCAGAAGCAGGCTTTCAGCGCGGCTCAGCCGAGCCGAGGCATATGCGTTCGGCTCGACTGAGGCGCTCGGCCACGTTCGGGAGCTGTACGGGCTATAGTGAATAGCCCGTACAGCACCCCTTCGGTTCTACTGAACCAAAGGGGTCCTGGGGCCGAAGCTACGGCTAGATCCTTCGGCAGATTCGTGAATAGACCCCTTAATATATAGTATCGTATTAAAACTCTATTACTTGTTTAGCAGATATTTCTGCAAAACACCAGCACTTATTAAACTTCCTATTACATGTTACAGGTCTCACACATATATAATCATGGAACTCCAATATAATATATTGCAACAAATGCCTCTGTACATCAATGACCCAAAGGAAGCTAATTTTCAACTACCTGCCTAATATCATTTTCAAGGCCACCAGGATGAAAATTATTATTAAATCCTTATCTGGACCCTGAATTAGGTCCAAAAACACTATGGGGTCTATTTGTAAATAATTCTGTGTGAATGGAGGCAAAACAAATGTTCTTGGTATATTTTCTTTTCAGGTTGAATGTAATATTCACAAAATACCACATTACTTATTTCCTATGCTCCTCAGCTCCATCTATTGGCCATAATGCGGTATTTTCTGAATATTACATTCGACCTGAAAAGAAAACAAGATAGAGCTGAGGGGCATACTAAATAAATACGTATTGTCTATGCTCCTCAGCTCCATGTAGTGGCTATGTAGTGGTATTTTTCAAATGTGACATTATCCTGAAAAACATAATTACTAAGCGTTCATTTTGGCCTCCATTTACACTATAGCATGTTCAGAGATTTGCAGGGCTAAGGACTCTGAGAATTGTTTATAAGTATAGGACCCCTATATGTATCACTGCATTACATGTGTTTAGGACCCAAGTAAGACAGAGAGCAATATACAGCGTACAATAACTACATATGCGCAGATAAACAACCATATTTCACTGAATAATATCTGATTGCTTAGTATGCATAGCGACTCTTTGCTCATTGTAATGGTTCACTACTCTAAAAGGCTTGATCGCAAATACAAGGTTGTTTCATTCATCCTGTCACATAGAAGAACATAAGTACACCTGAAGCCTGCAATTGTTGCTGTCACTAAACTGCAACCATCACAAGAAAACCTCAAACCCTTGAAAATGGTTCTTGAGGCATGATCATTGCCACAGACTTGACTTACAGTTTTGTGAGAGCCATCACACAACTCTTGCTTTCAGGATACTTTGCAAATGCTTGCATCGTGAAATACAATTGATAAATTATGCCATATCAGATCTGTACCCTTAACATGCTGTTTCTGAGGAGACTGCTTTATCATTTTCATATTTCTTACTTGTAAAACGAATCTCACTGCTGTACAAGATGTAAGGATATATTTGTTGTGTATTGATTCCCTTCCTTACATGTCACAGTTGTACTTGTAAAAGTGTATTGTTACATTTTTCCATGTTCTACATAGAATTTCTGCCATCTATTCCCTACATTGCTGTTTGCCTGTATTTATTTCTCAGTCTTTAACTCCCTTGGTTATATTTTGGTTTACTTTATCTTTGTTTTCCAGCCTGTCCTTGTCACAGCCGCTGGTTCCAAGTAGCTTGGTCTGGATCGCAACTGCGGATTCAAGGGATAGAGGTGTGACTAATGGGCGGCACTCAGTCAATGAACCCCGGGCGTCACTCTCTTGCAAAGACAGAGAGTTTGGGGTTCTTGCATCATCTGCCGGTTTAACTAAAGAACTCAAAAAGAGGTAGCGTGGGTGGTACTAGATCGTACCCCACGGAAGCCAGATGGTTCCTAAGTATAAGGAATGTACCTAGTTCCAATGAGCAATTAGTCACCGCAATATAACTTCAGACCGGGATATATATATATTTGATATGTAGCGCAGGTTATGATCTCACAGTACCTCTAAGTTTAAGCGGGCTAGATATTACATATGCAGATCCCTAGGCAGTATAACATAGGCAACCCATAAGTTATGCACAACTCCCAATCTAGTAGAGGACGAACTCTAAGTCCCATATGATGGCTCAGAGAGCACTGAGAAATACTTGCGCTTTTATGCACTGGTCTGCAGGGTGCTGGGTGCTGGGTTCGTCCTCTTGGAGTAAGTGGAGGCAGGCTTCCTGGGAGCAAAGAGGTCCTGGAGTTGGTTTTTGGGCTTGCGAACCCAATAGTGAACACCCTGCAGCGTTCATAGACAGTTTAAATAGGCCGCGGCCGTGACGTCATGCGTCCGCGGCGCACTTCCGCGTTCCAGGGTGGAGCGCATAGTACCTCCCCTAATGGGGGAGGGAACCCTCGGCGGCTTCCCTGTCTGGTGTGTTCCACGCTGGAACGCACACGTGACATGGCACGGAGCCGAGGTTCGTTACAGTCCTCCTGCATTATTTAATTTTAGTCTATCCACACTTTGCTCACCATACATTGTTGCTCAGATAGCAAGGAGTTAGTTAGCAATGTATTGCTGAATCAGCTCACATCAACGGTGTTCATGAATGACAGATGGCCATGATGTGCTCTCCAGACTGCATGCTGGTGAGCATGGACAGTGTGCAAAGCCCTTATAAGAAAATGTTGGGGCAGAGGGACATTTTCAATGAGTACTTTCTAATCCTACCAGGTTATTCCTGCCAGCAAAAAAATATGCCTATAGTAAATATATATATAAAGGAAGGGCTATAGTGAAACAGCAAACAAAAGAAAGGAGAGATGGTTTCATGTTTTCTAAGTTATAATGAGTCCTGTAACCCCATTTATCACCCCTTTCCCCTACAGTTCTCTTGATAAATGTAGTTACAGGCATACCTCCTGAGATGCTTGTAAGACATGCAACTTTCTGAGATGAGAAAGAGGGACACCTTCCAGTACAATGTATTTAGACAATGGGCACACCCCTGTCACCCCAATAATGCAGCCAATGAGAAATGTATTTGCCAAAAATAATTGGCTAAACCCAGAATTGGTTTTCTGCACCACTACTTTTCCTTTATGCTGAATTTTAACAGAAATCACAAATAGAAATAGCAAACAAAATAATTAAGAGATAATAGGAAGGTTTTAGTACAGAATAACACTTTTGGTAGATATATAGAACCTCTTCCGTGATATTTTTTTATAAGAGTGACAACTGAGCAAGGAAAGAGGGACAGAGGGATTTGGTTTGAAAGATGGACAGTCTCTCCAAATGATGGACGGTTGGGACGTATGGTCACAAGTTTCCAAAAGTGGCTGAAAGAGGAAAAAAATAGGAGAAAGCTACAATTTGTACTTTTTCATGGTTGGTGCTGCTAACCTTATCCTGATGTAGCCTAGGAATACACAACTCTGGGTGGAGGGGGCAGAACTAAGTGATCAAATCTACTCATTTTGGTTACCACCAATTTGTTATATTTGTTTCAGTTTTTTTTAAATATAATACTAAAATGTATAATACTAAAACTAAATGTAAAATTATGCCATTATTTGTGAGACAATATTATATGTAAAAAAAAAGGTCAGGACTTCAGAGCATGCCAACAGACTATTACCCTACAATAATTTTAATTTACTGACTTTCTGTGCTGGTTTTACTTTTAGGCATATGAAGCCTGTGCCTATAGGCTGTGGGCTAAAGCAAAGAGGTGGACTTTTCTTGCATAGTTATTAAACACACATACCATCATTAGTAGACATACAATCACCACGTATAATGTTATTTGTGTGCGGTCACAATGTTCTTTGCCAAGTTATGACCAGTAAATCAAGAAAATGTTCTGTTTGGAAATAATTATTGTAGCACAGGGGTACTGCTATGGGCACCAATGGTTGTATCCCTACAGGCTTTAATAATGGAAATCCATACTTACATTTTTTAAACTGTTATATGCGGCACATACAATATTTTTTTCAAATTGACAGGCAATGCCGGAAAGACATCTCAGACATTTCTTAAAATGTTATCTTCTGATCACATCAGTTATCTAAGCTGATATGATATGTGACACATTAAGATTCAGTTCTCATTACATGAGTTTGACATGTAGAATTCTACAATGAATAGCTATACCTCATGTCAGGAAAGACCATAATCTTTAGCACTTCTAAAAAAAAGAGCACTGACAAAGGATCTAGTAACACGAAGGAAGTTAATTAACCCCTGTCAGCTTGTTAGCAGTGGAGGTTCAAAAATTTTAATGTAACTGTTTAAACTACTCTGAATTTAATTACATTTGCTGGCAAGGTGAACATGCACGTTTTGTTATGACTCCTAGGAGATGCATAAATTGGCTTCAATGTAAGTTAATTCTACTACATGTGAATTACGAGGTATATATAATTACAAGGATCTAATGTTTTTAATAATATTTTATGTGATTTTCATTTACTGTGTCTACATTAGTAAAGAAGAGCATGTCATTTTGTGAATTTGTTCTCTTGTGTTTTGGGTCAAGTCGTATACTATGTATAAGACTCTCTCATGGACCTAAAACAATATATATGTTCAATGAATCTGCATATTATAGTTTTGCTAGCTTGTGGTGTTTAAAATGTTTTCTTGAGACCAACTGAAACCAGCTGAACCCCCCAATGTTTGAATTTTTAGTAAAAGCACAGTGAAATGTATCCTATGTTCTGAGCTGTATGTATACATGTTGTTTCACATAAATTATTCTCCCAAGATGCTCCTCTCCCTTTTAGACACAGTCAATTGAAAATATGTGATATATATATATATATTGCATCCATTCAACCAACTGTGTCTATAAGGACAATCTTGGAAGAATGATTTGTGTGAAACAACATGTATACATACAGCTCAGAAAATAAATGCTACTGGACAGGCACTGGGTTTTTCATTTCCGGGCAGACATTTTGGTCAAGGAAGTTGATGCTTACCCTGAATGATGCCCGAATAATGATTTTTCCTGTTGGAATTTTGCCCTTACCTATATTTTGCATAAATACATGTCAAATACAGTTTCAGATGTGGTGGCTATTTTTGGAGGCTTGAATATTTCTGGTTGCTGTATATAATATATCACAGCCTTATATAAAGCTCCTTTGCCACTGTATGCTCATATTGACTTTCATTTTATTTTTCTTTAATAAGAAAAAAAGGAAATCTCCTCAAACAATCGGAGATTTGTGTTTATTCCTTCTGCTCCCTCATATCTGAGTGACCTTTCTCTCAGCAAGATAATGTACCAAGATCATCATTGTTGGAAGTTATTCAAATATTTTCAGCTTTTCCTATACGTAGTGCATAATATAATTGCAGAGTTACACGTGTGCCAGCTGGAATTTCAAATTGTAGTGATGCCTGAAAAGAAGCTTCAATCCTGTGTTTGCAAATACAATAGACACTGAAACATAACACTTGAAGCACTGCATTTTGGGAGGAAGTAGTAAAACTCTAAACTAGTTAAACTCTCAAACTTTTTTCAATAATGAATTCAGATCAGTTAAAAATACATTCCACAGCAAAGTATTTTTTTACATTTTTGCCCAAAGGGGTCTAGTCACTAAGCTGCCGTAGGCAGCCGACTGAAAGACCGACCTGAAATGAAGTGAGCAGAACGCTGTTCAGCTATTCACTTCAGGCTGGTACGGCTGAAATCAGCCATACATCGGGTGGCTTCACGTGGCTTCGGGTCGGCCGAACTTGCTCTGCATGTTCGGCCGACCTGAAGTGCAGGAGGAGTTCGACTCACCTGATCCAACATCTGGATCGGGTAAGCCGAACCTCTGGCAGGCTACTCGCTGCTGTTTGGTCTATTCTTATAGATGCCGAACAACAGTGAGTGAATCTCACTGTTGCCGCTGAGCGGCATTCGGCTCGGCTGTTCTGCTCGGTCCCTCAGAGGCACCGAGCAGAACAGAAAAATAGTTTAAAAAGTCCAAAAAAATAAATAGAAAACCATTGTGCGGAGCTAGCAATGACAGCTAGCTCTGCCCAATAGTTTTCTATTGGCCGGTGGTTCTGCTGACGTCAAAAAAAAAAGAAAAAAACTCTTCCGGGCACTCTGGGAGTCTCCTGCTCCTGGCCGCCCAGGAGATAAACACTGATATTTTTTTTTCTTCATTCTGACACGGAGCCGTGTCAGAATTGAAAAAATAAAATAAAAAATTTTGCCCATTGGAATGCATTGCTAGATTCCTATTGGCTATTTCAATTTGCAATAGCATTGCACCCACCCTCTGCTGCAGTTCTCCATCAGGTCCATCAGCAGAGGGTGGGTGCAATGCTAGTTTACTATTGGCTATTGCAAATTGAAATAGCCAATATGAATCTAGCAATGCATTCCAATGGGCAAAAATTGATTTTATTTTTTTCTATTCTGACACGGCTCCATGTCAGAATAAAGAAAAAAAAAGAAAAAGCAGTGTTTCTCTCCTGGGCAGCCAGGAGCAGAAGACTCCCGGAGCGCCCGGGAGAGTTTGCTGTCTGGAGATCAGTGTCCCTGGTTAGCTGGTAACCAGGGACGCTGATCTCTCTGCAAGTGGCTGGAGCCAGCCGTAAGATCACGGCTGGCTCTGCCCAGCTGTCAGAAGCAGGCCGTCAGCCGACCAAGCTCAGCCGAGGCATATGCCTTCAGCTCGACTGATCCGCTCGGCTAAGTTCGGGAGCTGTACGGGCTTTTGTGAATAGCCCGTACAGCAGCCCTTCGGTTCTACTGAACCGAAGGGGTCCTGGGGCCGAAGCTAGCCGAAGGATCGGCCAAAGCTCCCTTAGTCATCTTGTCATCCTAGACCCCTTAGTCATCTTGTTTCTGAACAGCTGGCTCCAACTCTCTCAGCTCTGCTTCCCTGAACTTCTTATTGAGTAGAAGGTCACAAGGGACAGAGCAGTCTCCAGCAGCTGTCCATCTACTAGCATGGAGAAGGGAGGAACGAGGAGCAGAGAAGTCTCTTGCATTGCTGCCCCTGTGTGCTTGTGGAGAAACACACAGCTTACTAGCACAAACAAAGGTGGTTCCATAGGACCCTGCAAAAGAAAGAAGCCACCCTAAAACATGATATTAGGGCAAGTGCTCTGGGGACCAGCTAATTCTGTAGAAAGCAAAAACTTTTAAACATCAAGGAGCAGCATCCATTGTAATCAATGTAATCATCATTTGAAATAGCTTGAAAACCTTTTGACTTTACACAGTATAAAAGCAAACATTTATCTGCACACTCACCAGCCAGTCTGCAAAATACACTAACTATTAACCCCTTCGTGACGGGAGACGTACAGTGTACGCCCCGTCACAAAGTGGCTATATGACTGGCCACGTACACTGTACGTGCTGAGTTATATTAGCCTCTGTAATGCTGGTAACTGCTGATTCTCAGCAGTTCCAGTCATTAATTAATGCCTCACTATTGAGACATTCATTAATGAAATAGTTAAGCTTTTTTAAAAGCTTCTTTCTTTCATTAATGAAAGAATGAAGCCTTTACATTCAGATACGGGTTCGCTAAATAGCGATCCCGTATCTGACAGCTGAAGATAGCAGAGAGGTAGCAGTGACTCACCTCTCTGCTATTCGTTTTGACAGCTGGAGAGCCTGGCCCGATGTTAAATGATACATTTCAACCACTAGATACAAAATGTATCTCTTGAGTGAAATGTATCAGTTTTGATCGTCTAGGAACGATCAAAGACCTTTAGTGAGATCTGATTCTGACATGCTGTCAGGATCAGTCTCTAAAGTTATTATTAGCTGTCCCTAAGCTTGGAGCAGCCTGATAATAACTAAAAATTTTAAAAAGTTAATTTATTAAGCAGTCATAGTGATTGCTTGATATAAACTGACAAAAGAAATTTTTTTTTTTACACTTATTTTTTTTACAAACTTGCTGCTGTGGAAGAATCACACAGCAAAAATGTAAAAAATGTGTCAGTCATTTAGGAACAGAAACTAAAAACTAGCTCAGTCATGAAGGGGTTAAGGTTAAAAACAGAGGTTTTAGTTGAACAACTTTTTCGAAATATGTGGAAGCCACACTACCTTGTCAAGGTCCCTCTGTGTAGTGTGGGAACTCTTTAAGGTGACAGGGGTCAACTAGACCCCTTGTGTCACCTTTTCTCTCCAAATAAGCTATTGGAGCGCAGATGAACCACACCTGCCAACTCACTGAAAACAAAAAAGGACAACTGAAGAGGAAAGAGGGACAGAGGGATTTACTTCCAAATGAGGGACAGGTGGAAGGTATGGTGTTGGGGTGAGGGCAGTGAGGAGGAGTAATTTTTTGGGGAGGGTTCAATGGGGGTTTAGGGATCTACTGTTATCAAAAAGAGAGCACAATGAGTCCAATTCTGAGAAATGCCTACACTGATAGAAGTAAATAAAAATATGATAATCCCCACAAAGGGATTGATTCTAAACTAGGATATGAGTGAGTAATAATATCAACATATGAGAACATAGTACCTGTTTTTAGGTTGTTAGAAACTGACTGATGTTATGGAAATTCGCTTGGTTCAACGCACAAATCCATGCTGCACTAAAGTGCACCAAAGTATGCCAAACACAAAGAATTTCCCCTGTGCTTAAAAGCACAGTTGTATTACGCTCTTTTGTGCAAGTACTGGATGTACCTCTATAGAGTCATGTAGAATCAGGACACAGGTGTTGCTTTCATGCTGCTCGTTCTGTGGTTCCCTTCTTAGAGACCTCAGCACAGGTATTTGTTTATTTTTATAGCTGTCCGACAGGAAGTCATGTCAGACAGGAAGTGATACAAACAGGAAGTGATGTCTCAAACAGGAAGTGGTCTCAAACAGGAAACCAGGAAGTGATGTCAACAACCAACATCACTTCCTCAATACCTCAACATATCACAGCCAGCCAACAAAGCACATGTACACAAAAGAAAAGGGAGTGTATGTCTGTATCATAGTAGAAGCGGTGTGCATAGCCCATAGACCCCGTGTGCACAGCCGCATGTTTTTCCTAGCTGCCATCTTTCCAGACCCACAAACACAATCTCCCATTACCACTGGAGCGAAACTTATCCAGCACTGCTCAGTGAGCCATGCCCAATAACGTTACTATGTTTCTCATGAATGCGTGCTTATCTGCAGGGACAATGCCATACCATTTCCAGCGCGCTGATCAGACGCATCAGAAATACGAACACACATTCCTTTCATAAAGGCAGATATGTATCTTAAATAATACTATGTCCTCAAAGCAAGTTGTATACACGCCAAACCAATAAATCCACGTTTTGCGCAGGGGCCCTAGCTTGGCGTCCACACACTCGCTAAGAAAACATTGCTCCGCCACGCATAAGATATCTACTCCAATGGTTTAACCTCAGTGTCTATTTAAATCCGGGTCACGCGCCAATCGAGCATGGCCCAGAAATCCAGACACTGAGAGACATGATGACAATTTTACAATATACTAAAACACATCCTAGTAAAATTTCCACAACACTGAGCTCAGCCCTCGTTCACACCTGAACGTTTTGTAGCGCGTTCTACGCTCGACGAACGCTCTACAAAACGCTCAAAAATATAAATCCCATTGTATTCAATGGGCTCGTTCCCACCTTGGCGTATTTCTGCCCGTCCCTAACGCGCTACAAAACGGCCCACGCCTGAAAAGGTACATGTACTACTTTGGGCCGTTTTGTTGCGCGTTTCCATTGGGATACAGCCAAGTAGCCTTCGGAAACGCGCGACAGACGCGCATATGCAATACGCCTAGGTGTGAACGAGACCTGAAACCAAACTTTAAAGTCTCACTGTGATCTTTGAGGTTCGTTTACAATTAATTGCCTATCATGCAGCTAGAGAGATGATTGAAGGCATGTTTTATGCAATGTAAATACATTAATGTTCATATTCTTGAGTGCAGGTGCACTTTAAGGTACTGCAGCTGTCTTTGATAAATGTATTTCTTGCCTGCTCTGCTTGATTAATAAATGAGATGTTCCTTTGTATTCAGGATGTGTATCTAAAAGACTGATAAATGTAGTGCTTGTTAAAACATTGATGCATTTTGCATCAATTTGTTTCATCCACTCTTATGATTACCTGAAAATGGAGCACTGTAAGGTTCTAAAACATCACTTTGCATGCCTGTTTTGTATTAATTCATTAATTGTATTAACATTTCCATGTTCTTTTATCTAAAGTAGGTGGATCTGAGTACTGCTTATTAGCTTCATTTTGGATTATGCAAGTGACTTCTCTTGACCTCTTAATAACTATAATAACTGTCTAAACAGGGCAGTATCCAATAGGCTACAGATGTTTATTTTACAATAAAAGCACAACAATCTCAGACTTTTCTGATATTTATCATCTAGTCTTAAGACTCTCTGTATTTAGTATGCTATTTTTTTTAGCTTTGTCTAAGGGCTTGTTCACACCAAATGCAGATCAGATCTCCATGAGTTTCTGCACATGCAGTGCAGTGTGTTTTGCTGCGTTTTTGACGCGTTCCGGGCCATTTTTGTAAAAACAATATTATTTTTTTAGCCTACAATGGGTTTTCAGTGCAATCCATGGCATTTTCATGCATTTTTGATGTGTTTGCATGCGTTCCAGAGCATTCCAGAGCAGGAAAAATAGCACATGCTGCAGTTTATTTTACATGCTCTGGAACTGAACCCTGCGGTGTGAACAAGAGCCCAAAACGCCATTGGAATTTTGATCCGGTCTGTAACTGCTCTGCTCCTGGAACACGCTTGGTGTGAACTAGCCCTAAAACAAATAGTTGCAACAAAGGCAATGCAAATTAGGGTATAATAACTTACTGTTTTATTACATTAGGCTAATTTTCATTTGACTAAAGGATCCTGCAGTGTATGTAAACAGAAGTTGTTCAGCTTGCTGCAAACATGAATGTTATATCTTGTTTTGTTTCATGTCACAGTGCTGCCATGCCCACTGCATCTTCCTCCCAATGGTTCATGCATTGAACACAGTTAGATCAAAGTATATTTAAAGTGTATCTTTTTTGAGATTCAGATAGCTAATTAGAAGGTTAAAAACATTGCCTGTTTTTTTTTTCTCCCTTTTGAGGATATTTCTTGCCTTCCTGTCCCACAGACAAAATGATCAGCACTTACTCAATTGTAGCTAAAACATTTTGCACACAAATTTTTTTAAATCTATTAAAAGCAATCAACTGGGGTTCTTGGTGAGAAACGAGATCAAGGGTGCGATGGGCTGAGCCTTGAGTTGGGCTTTCATATTGCCTAGAATCCTGTTATTGGTTTTGCAAATAGTCAAAACCTGAATTAAAATATTTAATGAAAGAGTGTAAGAGAGAAGGAATGTCCAACAGCTACTAATCTCTTTACACGTAGTATGGTACTTTATTACCCACCAGCCTCCATCAGGTGGAAAAAGAGTTCCCAGGTATGTTGATACTGGAAGCTCGGAACCTGCATTAGCATCTTTCCTGCCACCAGCTAGGTACTGAAGTATTATTCTATTACATGGTCTTATAATACTAGATGGTATCTTTTTTTTGACCACCCAACATTACCCTGATTTGCTGGGGAGAACATGGAATAAGTTTGACATTGAGATCACATTAGGTAGGTGTGAGGCCTACAAGCAAACAAGTATGCAGATCAAGAGACTTGACTTAATAACAACCTTTCTTCATCATATGTCCCCTCTTCCTTCCCTTACCCCTCAATTTTGATTTCTCTCATTTTGTCTTAGTCCTAGTTACCTGCGATGCCTGATACCCTGCCCCTCCTGATTTCCAATTCCTCATTCCCTATTCCCAGGACTAGACAGACATTCCAAGGATTGTAAACCTTAGCTGAAATTGGCTGTAAAAACTGAATATTTCTTATGTACTGCTATGTTGGTTATGTGTCTCATTAGGCCTATTTATACACAGTTGAATAGATTATGCTATGAAACTTTTATACTACCTCTGTTTATTTAAAATGAATAACTGAAAAACTGTTTGGAAAAAGCAATACAAATTATTGAAAGAAAAGGTCATGTGTAGGATATTTAAGGTTAAATGTATGCCATTTTTTTAAAATTCATCTATTAACTGCATTTTAGTATATGATAACAAATCTCCATGAATGTATCTAAAAGAAAATCTATTGCTGGAAAATAGTACAAGTGAGTAAACCATAACAATTGCTTTTTGTTATTGAAATTTTATTATTTGAATTTGCATGAACTGATTCTGCGGTTTATATGAAAAGACTGCATTTAAATCACTTTTTCTTACTATTTATGGGCTCATGATTAAATTCCCTATAGTTTGCTGCAGAGTTTGGGTAAAGCAAACTAGACTTGTGCGCCGTCAAAAAATTTGTTCTGTTTCATTTCGTTTCGGAATATCCGTTATTTCGTATTTCATAATTCGTAACTGAACTCAATTGGGATTCGTACGAAATACGAATTTTCGTTAGTGGCGGTTATATTTATATAACTGTACGAACATTTGTTATGATGAAGTTAAAAAGCAAAATACCTTTGTTAATATTGGAGTGGTAGTTGTTTTTTTATCCGATATACGAATTCCGTTAACGGATTCCGGATCCGAATTTCGTATTTCGTATTAAAAAAAACTACCATCAATCAACTCCAATATATTAACAAAGGTATTTTGCTTTTTAACTTCAATATAACCAATGTTCGTAACGGAACGAAAATACGTCAACGGAATTTCGTATTTACTGCTTGTATTGTAATGCAACTCTCAGCAGCAGAAGAGAACCTCTGATTGGTCAACCAAAACTAAATACGAATTCCGTTAACGGATTCCGTATTTCGGACTTTAAAAAAAAATACCATCAACTCCAATATAAATGTACTTTGCTTTTTACCTTCAATATAACGAATTTTCGTAATGGAACGAAAATATGTCAATGGAATTTCGGATTTCCTGCCTGTATTTGTAATGCAACTCTCAGCAGCAGAAGAGAACCTCTCATTGGTCAACCAAAACGAAATACGAATTCCGTTAACGTATTCCGTATTTCGGATTTTAAAACAAAATACCTTCAACTCCAATATAAATGTACTTTGCTTTTTACCTTCAATATAACGAATGTTCGTAACGGAACGAAAATACGTCAACGGAATTTCGTATTTACTGCTTGTATTGTAATGCAACTCTCAGCAGCAGAAGAGAAAACCTCTGATTGGTCAACCAAAATGAAATACGAATTCCGTTAACGGATTCCGTATCCGAATTTCGGATTAAAAAAAAAATACCATCAACTCCAATATAAATGTACTTTGCTTCTTAACTTTAATATAACGAATGTTCGCAACGGAACGAAAATACGTCAACGGAATTTCGTATTTCCTGCCTGTGTGTGTGACTGTGTATTGTAATGCATCAGCGGATCCGTATCTCGGATTAAAAAAAAATCTTGTCATGTTGTTCAACCTCATTTACAGGGGTAATATTAGTTCCTGTTTCAAAGAAATTCGGATCCAAAATTCGTTAACGGAATTTCGGATATAATTCGGAAACTGCCATTCGGATTTCAGATGCTCCGAAATTCGGAATTTCAGGAAAATTCGTACGAATTTTGATTCGTAACGAAACAAATCGCACATGTCTAAAGCAAACCTAACACCTTGGTTCACAAGCTAAATAACCTCCATACTACATAACATCCATTCATCCCTGTCATAACTTTTGTTTTAAAAGTCCAGCCCGCTGTGCCAAACCACTGCTGGAACCCCTTGAAAAGACAAGTACTTCCTGGTGTATGCCCCCTGCTTCCCACAATACAGCCAGTAGTACACTAAAGCATTATCAATTAGAGAATGTGTTGGGGGGATTGCTTAGCTACATGCATATGCCAAGTTTTAAAATTTGGTATGTTTAAATGATTTTTAGAAAATGGTGAATTGGCTCATCAGGAAGAATGCTAATTGTAAGTTCTAGTACCTGAGGGTACTCAGAATGTGTTTATTTTAGTTTATATAGCAAAGAGACATGTTTGCATATTGACAATTATATCACAGTAGCAGTAACAGTAAAATTAAATCTGTCTGTAATAGGACAACATTTTCTAGAAACATTATTGTCTATTTATATAATTTTTGAAATACGTTTGGTTTCTGCCAATTAGTTAAATATCCTATCAGAACAATTCTCATCTAAGAAATATTCAGAATATAATCAAGCAACATCTGCTTGAACAAAAATATTTTAAAACATATTTGATTATTGTTATGTTTGCAAAACTAAGGTTCAAAGACTTCTAATTCCATTAGCAAAATGGTGTGTAATGCTTGTCCGGGTTATTCTACCAACTAGAAAAATCCAGCAAGGTCTGAAAGATCATATAAAAAATTCTCACAATTCCAGCCCAATTGTTTTTTTTTAGTTGTAGACAGAGTGGTGTAAAGTGTAGACTTCCTGTCCCATTGATTACCTGTCACAAGGACAGGCAGTAAGGGGAAATCTCCCCAGCAAAGATACACACAGCAATACGGCATGAGAGAAATTCAAAGCCTTGCACATTCTATTTTATTACTGTTCATACCTTCATTGGAGAGGTTTCCTCTCACTTCTTGTCTGTGTGAGCAATGCAGCTGTGTCAAGAAATAGGAAAAGTCATGTTCAGTGGTGCAAAAAAACAAAACCTTTCTCCGCCCTACCCAGAAAGAAAAAAGCTTTGGCTGGAGATCAAATTAAACTGACCTGCTAAATGGACCTGTAGAGAAGTAAAATCCTATAATCCACTAGGTAAGTAACAAATTACATCTTGGAAAACTATGGATAAAGCAGAAGTTAAATCTATCCCAGAGGCTGATAAGTACATAGATAAAAACATGAATAGCCCTAGATATATGTTTCCATCTCTGTAATTCAGTTAATGAACCTGTCAAACCCACAAGGCTGATTCAGTCATAAAATCTATTAGTGTAAATGGGGCAATGAGATTCTTCATCTTGGACTCTTAAGTTTGTGGTGTGTTTTTAATATTGTAATTAGCTTAAAGTGAGTATTTTGATTGAAGTAAGCAATTGCCATGAATATTTCTACAGTTGGCTTAATTTTGTTTAAAATTAAACATACTGTGGAAATCTTCCAGAAAATCTTTAGGACTAAACTATCTCTTTTGTACAGTCCAGAAGATTGCCAGGGGGGTGCAGAGGTAGGAATGGTGCTTGGTTGATTTTCCTCTCCCCAGCACAATACCCAAGGCAGTTCCCTCTGGCTCAAACCAACCCTTGTCCCAGAATCATGTGTTTCAAGCAAAAAGACTCCGGCAGGGATCAGGATCACTAATTACTCAAAGCTTAGTGCCAAACATTCTTTCTTCATCACATGCCACACATGCCATCTTTTCTCAAAGATAGGCTGGCATTGCTGTTGTTTAGACACATAACCAGGGCTGAATTTCCCACAAGGCCAACCGAGGCCTGGCCTTGGGGCAGCAGGGAGTAGAGGGGAAGCAGGGGTGTGGAATTCCTATCCCCCAACACCCAGGGCATGCAGCTCCAGGCGCCGGGTGGGTAGTTGTTTTCTGCATTTAGCCCTGCTTTAGGCAAGCAGAGCTAAATGTACAGTGGGGAAGCTACTGCTTTTTTGTACAAATTATCTCGGCAATGTCGAGCGCATTGAGGAACATGGCATTGGGGCAGCAGAGAAAGTAAATCCGCCCATGCACATAACTCCATCTTCTGTGGCTTTTATAGAGCAAAAACATGAACTCTAAGGCATTCCTGCACTTACAACTGTCCTCTAACATCTACAGCTGCCTTGACTGTGAGGTACTGTCAGATTCCTTTTCACAGGTCCATAATGAACAATGAGCCTAGCAATCAACCCTGCAGAAAAAACACAATTTCTATTGACTATTGCTCATGCCATATAATTACCAATTTGTCTTGTTCCAAAATTGAGATTGCATTTCCCTGAAATTAAAGGTATCCCACACCTGAAAAAAAAAGTAAGGTGAACCGGTGGGATGCCTTAGGTGGAGGACCATCTTCAGCAAAAGCTCTTAAAAGTGGACACAGATAAATACCTTTTTTTTATAGTACAAGGATCCAGGATTGTTATCCTGATCCTAACTTCATTGCCTAGTAACATACTGACAAAAATACACATGCAGCCAGTTAAAGTGGAAAAATCACATACTTGATGTAGTTCATTAATAGTATTAAATGTAATTTATTGCAGTATAATGTAATCTATTGCAGTTGACAAGTCCTTAAATGTGCATTTGTTTAGGCTTTTTTGCTTTATTTTGACCATGTAATTCTGTCAGTAACACACTTCCTGTCCTAAGATGTCAATGCTTAGTCACTGTACTGTATCAGCACAACAGAAAGAGGACAGGACTACAAACCCTCTCTTCTGCTGAACATAGGGGGTGGAGTTCTGCAGTACTTAGAGAGAAATTATAAGAGATGAGATTTCTGCAAAAACAGGTATGTTTACACTTATCAAACAGATAAAACCAAAATATGTTCAATGGTATATTGTATTTAACAGACCACATAAGAGGAGTTTATTATTTAGGTTGACATATACACTACTTTTAACACAGCAGGTTTTTTATTCTACGTCCCCCCTGTAACATGTTCTATTACCTGTTGATCGTGGCAATAAATCAGTTTGTTTTCCATTTCCTGTAACAGGCCAATCTGTCCAGCAAATATGGCAGTTGTAGGAGTTGGGAGAAACCATATAACCATAAACCACTGGTGGGGTTCTTAACATGGTCAGCTTTCATTAATAAGGCTTAAACCTTTTTCCTATTTTACCCTATTAAAGAAAGTGGAAAATATTGAATCTACTACCAGGAAGGACTTTTGAAAAAAGAAACATTTGTCCGAATGCTAGTGACAGACTGCATGATATATGTTGTTCTCTATTTTGCCCATTGTCAAAATGGGCTGTGGCTGTGAAGCCACACTCAACAGCCAAAACCTTGATGTAAAAACGTATTTTTTAGATTCCTGGGAATAAACATTTTTATAATGAGGTCCTTACCATTGCGTGCTTTGTTGCATGTATTGGATCACTATTGACTGCTGTGCATTGCCTCTGACGGCCGCCACCCGGCTTTTTGAACGGGGCTGATGAGTTTGGGCATACGAATGTGAGCAGTTTCCTTTTCACAAACTTCAACTTTCGAAAGACTAAATGCCAGTCTTCCATACTTTTTACAGGTTCATGATTCACTAAGTTGTGAAGCTGGGATGACATGCCTGGACCCTCCACCTTGAAAATGAGTCCTCAATAGAAAATTTTATTTTTTGGAGTAACAGGTGCACTTTACTAATTATAACAGCAAAGCACTAGAAGAGCATTCTGATTTTGTTTTATTAGGCAGAATATAACATTTTGGAAGTATCAGGACTGCACCGAAGACCAGGGATGGAGGACAAGTACTCCTTCTTCTTATTGTAAAAAATAGCATATCACAAAGGTCATGACAGTGATCCATTACTGACAACCATTTGGGAAACACTGATATAAAATGTGTCACAGATAGAAGGTAACCAGAGTCAAGTACTATCCTGGATAAAATGGATATTTGTTATCCAATTACAGTTAGATGCTTGAAAGTATTCCTGAAATAAAAGTCATAATGATAGCTTTAAACATAACTCATTATGTCTCAGAAGTGTTCATGTGTGCACATTTTAGAAGTTGCTGTATTTAGAAAATTCTCTGCTATCATTAATACAAAAGAAAAACTATGTCTAAATGAAAAATGGTACAAGAGAGAGGAAACGCTAACAAGGTAATTTAATATCTTTATATAAATATGAGAAAAACATAAGCAATATCATTAGGTGAAATCTCTCAGTAGACCAGTTTAATAAGGTTTAACAAATGGAATGTAGGAAACCCTTGAGATAACTAGAAAGAAGCTTTCACCCTTACTTACAGAAATGATTATTCACTGCAGAGTGAGTAAATATGTAGAACACCACAGTCTTTCCAGTGGCATCACTAGCCCCCCTGGTCACAAACCCCAGTTCTCCATTATAAAAATTAGAACCCAGCCCTTTGAGCCCAGCCACTCACAGATCATGGACATTAACTAAAGGCAGACAAAGTAACAAATAATATGTTAGGGCCACAAAATAAAGGTTGCCCCATGGGATTGTCAACATCCACCTCATCATATGTAGCTCTTTAACAATTTATTTTTAGGTAACTTTATAGTATATAAGATGGCTAGGGTTACTAAGCTAGAATGGTAACTAAAGTAAAGAGAACTTTGAACAGCAAAAGAAGAGAGAAGATAAAAGGACAAGGGAACGGAAAATGGGAATGTGGTACCGGGGTCCTCCACTGTCACATTCGTTGAATGTGTTTGAAGGAACATTCAAGTTTGACTAGAGGAGAGAAGCATGGGCATGTTACACAGTTAGAAAAATCTATGGGACTCTGGGATCTTATAACTCACATTTTCTCTTCTTAGTAAATTGGAAATGTAAGGGGACAGTTTCTACATTTGCTAAGGTTCTATGGCATGATATTTTTGCCCTTCCTGCTAAGCTGTACTTTACTCTAATTTGAGAGAAGGTGCAAGACTCTGCACCACCATAGCCCAGGAGACAAAGGTAGGAATTGTGGTTACTTGCTGCAGTCCTTAGGAACAACTGTTCAGTCCCATTTACATTATAAAGCTGTTTTCCCTTTGTAATTATATAATAATCATTAGATTTGCATTAGCACATTTATTATGTATCAGAAGCAGGTGCCTCATAATGGAGACTTAAACTAACCAATTTAGTATACACAGGGCACTAAGCAAGGTAATTTTCTGTTATGACCAAGGGCATTTTGTAATTTTTTTTCACTCTAATTTACAGAACATAACCTTTCTAGCTTAATAAATATACAGATGAAAAACAGGGCATGTGTCACAGATCTCAGTGTCTAGCAGAGACTTATTTGAAATTACCAGCCTGGAGCATATCGCCCAATTATAGAGTCAGCTAGAATAAAGAGGTCCCTCTAACTGCTTATCAGTACATAAATAAATGTAAGTTAAAGGGTCACTTAGGTCAAACCATGCAGTGATTGCTCTTTCTGGTAACTGGGGTCTTGATTTGTGTCTTACATGTTTTATGCCTGTATCTTACAGAGACATAGAAGAGCAATAGCAAGGTTTATTTATATGTACTAGACATATATCTATATAAGCTACACACTATAGTTGAACATTCTCGGCTCATATCTCTTATGAGAAATTACCTTTCCTTTGCCAATATGAAAGTGTATTGACACAAGGGCTTAGTAGCAGATGAGGCCAGATCAATATTTCATTTAAAAGGATAATAAATTCTAATATTGACATAAAAGAAGAATTCAGGGAAATCTGAATATATCTTTTGGAGTGTACATACCAGATGGAACAAGAGCTTGCACTTAAAATTACATGAGTAACATGAAGAATAGTAAGCATGCAGATTAAAAAGTTTCCAAAAGGCAGCTAGAGTACAAGTAAAACAAGCAACCGCCTGAGGGTGCTGGTGGGGAGGGCAGAAAAATCGGAGCACAGACCCAGCAGACAAACATCCTGAGATAGATCAGTTATGGGGCTCCATCCAGTGGGATATCAGGCCCGCCCCCTCCCCGCCCCCTGTTCTCTGTGTGCTTACTTTCTAACTGCTGAGGACGCACTGTGTTCTTATCTGTCAGCTCTGCAATGTCCCGTCTCCAGAGTGCCTCATAGTAAGTCTTCCTGGCTGATGTGTGTTCTGTAGCAGGGGTCTCAAACCTCCGGCCCTCCAGCTGTGGTAAAACTACAAATCCCATGATGCATCTCTCTTCGGGAGTCATGTCTGTGGCTGTGAGAACCTTGCAATGCCTCATGAGATTTGTAGTTCCACCACAGCTGGAGGGCCGGAGGTTTGAGACCCCTGGATAGAGGATCATTCATCATGTGTCTTTGATCTCTCTGTGCCTCCGGCTCCCAAGGTGGGGGGAGGGGGGAGTGAGGAGAGACGGTGTGTCTCAGCACCTTCACCACACCACAATGCCTTAATACACTGGAAAGGAAGGGGAGGGGGGAAGGATGTCAGCCCACACTTGGCATTTGCACAAGAACTACCAGGGTTGCAGCAGTCACAGCTGGGGCCTGGCTCTGGCGCTCCACCACTGTCCTGAAATCATTATTCTGTATTGTTTTAGTAAACCTGTCCTGTGACTTGTGGCACACTGGCATTTTATGGGGGCATGGTTTATGTACAGAATATATATCTGGGGACCTGGGGCACATGGGCAAGTTGTGATTAAAGGAGAATTATGAGGTGAGTGCTTTTCACTCAGCCTCATAATCTGAGCCGACCTGTGACAATGAAACTGTCACAGGTCGGCTCAGTAGATCGGGAAGTGAGTGAACACATACCGGTGCTTGCTCACTTCTCTATCCTGTCACTGCTGAGAGCCGTGACAGGGGAGTGACTGGATTCTCCCCTCCCCTGTCCGATTCTCCAGCGCTGACTGGCAGAACGGACGGGGGGGGGGGCGGGTACAACTGGCTCTGCCTCTAGATAGGCAGAGCCAGCTGTCACTCACGCAGCTGGGCGGATCCAGACATAATTGTCAGAATCCGTCTCATCTGCGGCGTCTCAGTATACCGCGAGCTGCAGCTCGCGGTATACTGAGCTTTGGGTAATGGGAGGACGCTGGTTTGTGTCCTCCCGTTACCCTTTGGAGAACTATGGGGAAAAGCCCTGACCCCATAGTTCTCCTTTAACTCCAATGTTATTTAATCACAAAATATGTACATAATGTACCGTATTTTGCGCTCTATAAGGCGCTACGGACCATAGGAAGCAGGGATTCTGTGACAGGGATTCTGTGACAGAAGCTGCAGTTAGTGACAGCTGAGACAGGTGCTATGATTAAAGCGTCACGGTCTCAGTAATCACACAGAGCAGAAGAAGAACGACGTTCTTCGTCTGCTCAAGGGAGCCGCCACTCAATTTAGTACCAGTGATCTAATTAGATCACTGTTATTAAACGAGCAGCCGCTCCCTCTGTACATTCAGCTCTGGTTGTCAGGAGCAGGGCTGAATGTACAAAACAAATACTCACCTGGCGCCCGAAACTGCATGTTCCGGGCGTCAGGCGATAGGTATTCGCTCCATAAGACACCCCCTTTGCCCTCACTCACTGTGCGGGAGAGCAGCGGGAGGAGATTCAGGTGGGGTTCTAATTTAGCTGGCCGGCACCTCTGGGCCAGCAAAATTAGGACCCCACCTGGAGCTCCTCCCACCGGACCAGCGCTGACTCGTCGCTGCTCTCCCGCACAGTGAGTGAGGGCAAGGGGGGGCAACTGCATTCATGTTAGTAGTGCAGAATTGTATATCTATTGCTGCAGTGCATTCTATCTGTACACATGTCCCGTACACTGCAGTAATTGATTTACAATGATCCCCTGCTAACATGAATAGGTTGAAGGATCCATAGTACAACTACATGTTATGTACTACGGATCATTTAACCTATTCATGTTAGCAAGGGATAATTGTAACTCTATTACTGCAATGTACAGGACATGTGTACTGTATATGTACTATGGTTAATGATTTAACCTATTCATGTTAGCAGGGCAGAATTGTGAGTGCCTCCCACAAGCTGAGCACCGAGACACAATGTGAGTGTAAGTGAGGGAAGCTGGGACGGGGCTGGCTGTAAATCTGTTGCTATAGTGTACTGGACATGTGTAATGTATATGTAGTACATATATACAGCACACACTTCAACTACATTACAGCAATAAATTTACAATTCTACCCTGCTAACATGAATAGGTTAAATCATGATCTATAGTACATAACATGTAGTTGTACTATGGATCATTGAAAGTCGCCTGTCCCTTTATAAAAAGTATCGGTGATTGGTATCGGCAAGTACATGAGGGGAAGTACTTGCACTTGGTCCTGAAAAGTGGTATTGGGACATCCCTACTTCTAACCCTAACTGTATTACTTATCCTACAACATCCACCCCCCTTTAAAAAACAAAAAAAACCAGCACAATATGACCATTTTCCCATCATAATGCAGCAGCACATTCCATACCCACTAAACCACGTTCAAAGAAAATACATTTTCAACATTCACACCATCTACCTACCTCCATCTTACAGTCCCATGACATGAACACACTTATCCACTTAATTGGACGCTCCCCAAGTAGTGTAATGCATGCTACCACAATGCCACTGAGTTTCACTGAAGTGCAGTTGCATGCACTGTTTTTTCCAATTGCACCATGCCAACACACAGCTCTGTTGAGATCCCACACAGCCCTTCTCAGACCTTGCACAGCCCTTCTGAGACTCTTCACTGCCCTCCTGAGACCGCACACAGCCCTTCTGAGATTATCCACAGCACCCCTCCAGAGACCCAGCACAGCCCTCCTGAGACCCAGCACAGCCCTCCTGAGACCCTGCACAGCCCTCATGAGACCCTGCACAGCCCTCCTGAGACCCTGCACAGCAGCACAGAGTATGTAGCTTCCTTTTATTCTGCATTGCTGTATGATTTATTGCTGGGATTTGTAGTCTTCTACAGCTGATAGTTTTATAATAGCTTCAATTATAGAGGACTACAAATCCCAGCAATACATTATAAAGAAATGGCAAATGCTTTTCTGCATTGTTGTATAATGTGTTGCTGGGATTTGTAGTCTTCTATAGCCGTCTGCCATTCAGCATTGCTTTTCAATGTATTGCTTAGGGGGGGGTGGTTTGCAATGTGATCCCATGCGGCCGATCGCATTGCGGCCGGAGGGCATGGCTACAGTGCCATTCACTTCAATGGCCTGCAACACCCCCTCCTGCCCCACAAAAAAGTGAGCCGACCGCAATGTGAGGCAGTGCGTTCTGGCCAGAATCGGGCCGGAACGCACTGCATCTGGTGTGCACAGGCCCTTTCTCCTAAAAAAAATAAAACTTGGAGTTCACTTACACATCAAATATTTAGGGGCCATTCACAGCTGTGGAAAACACATCAACACCACATGTTACATGTAATGTACTGCCATTTATTTTCAATAACACCCTTACTGCACTAAAGCAATGTACCTGCAGTAACACTACCATGCATTTTGGGGCACTGCATCAGAAATGGTGCATGTGTGTTTTTTACTTTGTTGGCAGCCCATTTACTTGACATAGTCATTCCCAGCTGTCATTTTGACATCCGATAATTACTGGTAATAGCAGCACTGTGTATGCACTTAAAGTGGACATTACCATAACAATCCATAGCAACAGTGTAGGTTTTGTTAAAAGCTCTGCCTCTATCATTTTTGGGTTCCAGTCATGTGACTTTACCTAGCCTGTGATGTCATCAGTCTTCTGCAGGCAGGAGGAAAGGTTTTCTCACTTTCCTGTCCCCCAGTCATCAGACTGCAACATTGTAGCTTTGTTAGTCAGGTATACTGTGGGAAATGTATTGACATTGCAGCACCTGTGCCCCTGGTTCAAATCCTGCGTCAGATGACATGGACTTTGAACATCCTCCCTGTGCTTGCATAACCCTTCTCCAACCGCCAGGCATTTTGATTATTATTGGGGCGGACGGACGGACGGACATTTGAGCATTTATGCCACTTGCTTGCAGTCCGCTACCAAGATTCATGATCATAAATGTTTCAGGGCAGCTCAGTGGCTTAGGGGTTAGAACAACTGACTGCCCTACAGCGCCCAACTCCCTGGTTCAAACCCCACCTAGGACCCCTTCTGCAAGGGTTTCACCCCATGCTCCAAAGACATGTAGGAAGGTTAATTGACTCCTTGGTAAGTCCCCAAAAGCACCGATTGATGTTTAAAATGATAAAGCACACCAAACATTTTCTACACTACGTACATGAGGATTATAATAAATGAGTACATGAGGATTATAATAAATGTAATGCTGGATGAGCCTATTGGACATATGTGTGCATGTATATGCATATCCACACATGCGCATAGATACGCTCATATGCGCATAACTACGCACATGTGCATGGATACGCACATGTATGTGCATGGATACGCACATGTATGTGCATTGCATATACATGCAAAGCATGCACACACAAATATATACTATCTGTGTGTGCGTCAAAAATGCACTGCACGCATAGCACCGCGTCTGCAGATCTGCTCCAGATCTGGACCAGAAAATGGTGTGAAAAAAGCCCTTACACTGTACAGTTTACTAATAATTTATTCACTGTGTGTGGTGGGAACATAAGGTCATAGGTACTTAATGGGGTTCACCTGGTTGCTGTTATACATATTTGCTCTACACACATGGTACTTTTGTCACTTTCTATTGTCTTGACAAAAGGACCTTGTGAGGCCTCAAAACAATGGTATATACTGTGTTTATCAGACACTATAAGCTTTTTTTTTAATTATTTTGTTTGGATCTTCCTGTTGGTGTAATTGTTCATAAGCATAATTTAAAAGTGTGTTTGTCAGCAATACCTTCATTGGAAAGAACAAAATAGAAGGAGCTTTTTCTGAAATGCTGCCCTGTGTCTTTTTGCCACATTAATTAGCCATATCACAAACTTCACTGTTTCACATATTGCTACAACTAAACAGGAAATATAAATGAGATCACATCTTCTAATGGTACCTGTCCCAACCTGCAGCTATATATGCAGATATAAAACATCATTTTCTCTGTATATGCAAAGATGCACACCTTGCTATAATTCTGTATTGTTTACCTTCTACTCAGCCGCATTTAAATTAACAACACTGCCCAGGATCCAAGGCTGTGTTTGGTGTTGATAAAGCGTCTCTTTTGTTTGATGTTGAAGGTGCTTGTCAGCTTACTGACGATAAAAAGGCCAAAGGCATTTCTAATTATGAAATAAAATAGCTAATCTATTAAAGGATGCCTTGAGGGCATCTGTCATTCTCTGGGTGATGGCTATATTTGCAGAAATCAATAAAAGATGAAAAGAGGCATTAGGTTACCTCCTACCATGCCACCAGTTAACTCTAGGTAGTTACAAGTCAATGTAATTTACAGTGCTATTAAAGGGAGTATTCAGCATTTAAATGCAGTTAATGGCTTTATACATTGTATATGCATTCTATTGATACTGCCATAGGGATAATGCTCTCATCCGCTAAAAAGAGGTGCAGGGCAAGTGGATTTGACCCTTGCCTTTTCCCTCCCAAGTACCTAATCTGATTTATTGTAAAGTCAAACAACTTAGTATATACTGTATGTGGGCACTCAAACGGCATATGTTGTTCTGGCAGCATAAATATTGATGACATTTTGCCTGAAAACAGAATCCAGACACTTATCTGCATCCCCCCCACCCATATGAATTTAGCTTGTGCCAATTATATGTTTGATATACTGTATGTTACAGCAGCCAAATACAAAAAAAGTGCATAGAGGTGAATTGTTATAAAGGAGGAAAGACTGGCATCTTTTTTCTAATGGCACACCTATAATCTAGAATGTTACTTTTGGAATCTTGCTGGTTTACAACATGTTTTTTTTATTAAAGTGAATCTCTATATATTAATG
>NW_017306543.1:949460-955082 GCF_000935625.1 Nanorana parkeri
ATTAGCAGGTAAGCCGCCCCCATGCTTCTCGTCACTAGGTGGCGAGAAAGCATGGAGCTGGCTTTCTGACCAATCAGGAAACTGAATGACTCACTACCTGGCTTCCTGATGTCTGAAGCAAAAGTATCGGGCTATGCATCGGAGCATTTGGGAGAGTACTCGTCCACATACTCGGTATCGATGCATCCCTATTTATGATTATACATTTATATAGCTCTGATATATACCGCAGTGCTGTACAGAGAACACTGAGCCAGCCACATCAGTTGCTGTACAGAGAAGCTTACACTCTAATGTCCCCCATAGTCATATCAGTCTCTGCCTGAGAAGCTTACACTCTAATGCAGAATGGCACTCAGGGCTTTGTGACCCGATGGACTCTGGGCTTAGTGACCTGATGGACTCTGGGCTTAGTGACGTGCTGGACGCAGGGCTTAGTGACGCGCTGGACGCAGGGCTTAGTGACGCATTGGACGCAGGGCTTAGTGACGCGTTGGACGCAGGGCTTAGTGACGCGCTGAACGCAGGGCTTAGTGACGCGCTGGCAGGACGCACCTGAGAGTGACCCTGCAGAGCCCAGCATAGATGCTGCACAGCCCATCTGAGACTCTCTATGGTGGGCTCTGCAGGGGTGTCAGGTGGGCTGGTCAGTACTGCATCTCCCTCCCAACTCCTCTTACCTGCTCCTGGTGCCTGTACACCTGGCCCCCTCTCCCGCCGGAGTGGCGTGAGGTCACTTCCGGCCAGTCTGAGATCAGAGCAGTGGCGGCGCTGATGGGGCCCTAGCCTGCTCGGAAGCTGCTGGATCGGCAATGCTAGGGCCAGAGGCGTAACTAGAAACTTCAGGGCCCCGGTGCAAGAAACCATGAAGGGACCCCCAACCCCCACCGCCATGGGAAGGAGCTGTGGAGAGTTGGTCTGCTGCATGCTGGGAGCTGAGGTGGTTAACGGGGCCCAAAGTGGTGGAACTACCAGAGTCGCAGCAGCGACTGGGCCCTGGCATTCCACAACTTGGGGGGAGGGGGCGTTAACCACCAAGGTGCCAACATTGCCTCCTGGGACTACAGCTCCCAGCAGGCAGACACTCAGCAGTTTTTTCCCATGGTGGTTAATATGGGGGTGTGGGCGATCTCACCAGGGATGCGGGCGGTCTCGGCAGGGATGCGGGCGGTCTTGCCAGGGGCACGGGTGGTCTCACCATGAATACAGGCAGTCTCACCATGAATACAGGCAGTCTCACCAGGGCTCTGCAGGGTCTCAGGTGATAGAGTGCAGGGTTAGGGTTGCTGACAGTTCACCCACTCTCTGTGTCCAGCTCGGTCCTCTCTTTCCCCCTCTGCCTGACACCACTCTTGAGCCCTCCCCCTCCTTCCCAGGGCCCTCAGGTGCAGAGCTGGCCCTGTCAGTGCCTGCAGAGCAGCGGGAGGAGAAAGGGAGGGAGCCGGCAAGCAGGTAAATCCCCCTCGCCACCACTCCTGATGCGGCGCAACCAGGGCACATGCTTCCCCTTCCCCCCCCTCCGCCGGGTTCGGAACTGGCGCCGATTAACCCTTCCCTCTCACTGCCCTGCTCGGACAAGCTTCGGTCCGTCAAAGCAGGTTGATGCATAGTGTTGGGCAGGCCAGTGCTCGAGGCTATGCATTGGGCATAGCAGGCCAGGCTGCACACAATCAGGATGATTGTGTGCGGGCCCTCTTCTTCTCCTCTGGCCCCCCCAACAGGTGAAACGCCTGGACTCGGTCGCGATTGTCACCCTGGCACTTCCGCCAGTGGGTGGGGCCCTGAGCTGCTAGGGCCAAGCATCCTCCGGTGATGCGCCTTTCACCGTCGGTCAGAGGTCACCTCCTCGTCTTTCACCGTCGGCCAGAGGTGTAACTAGAAACCTTAGGGCCCCGGTGCAAGAAACCATGAAGGGCCCCATCACCCCAGACAGGGACCCTTGTGTGTTAATCACACGTTACCATGTGAATAATGCACGTTACCGCACAACACACTGATCATTTGTTACAGTAATTTGAATGGCACCCAAAACGCACCTCCAGGCCACAATGGGTTTGACCCCAACACAACGCATGGTAATGCAATACCACTGCCTTGGGAGGAAATAATATTAATTATCAAGCGTTTCTTTAACATAACCTCCAGGCAGTAATAATAACCCCGTCTTACCTGCAGCAATAATAATTTATTATTGCTGCGGGGAAGGGGGGTAAATATTATTGCTGCCTGGGGGAGAATTGGTAATAATCAGGAGTTAAAGGGTTTCTAAACCCTCCGGGGTTTTTTCATATATCTACTGCTAGCAAGCAGTAGATATATGCAAAAAGTAAAAAACAAAACAAAACGCGATTTTAAACTTACAAAGCGGTTTAAACTTACCCCCGTCTTCGCCGCGCGCTCCCGTCCGAAAATCCAAAAATGCTTGGGCGGCCGCAAAGCATATTGGGTGGGTGACGGAGGAGAGACGGAAGGTAAGTATATGGACGCGTGCACCCGCATGCAGACACCGTGGGAAAGGAAGTGCCAACAAGGACAGAGGAGTCAGCGCTGGATCGGAGACCCACCACAGCACTGCAGTGGAGGCTGAAAAGGACAGGTAAGAAGAAGATCGGATTAAGAGACATCATTTAAGGTAAGTGCTCTAATTAACACTGGGGGGAGGGAAACATTTTTTTACTTTAGGGCTCGTTCACACCATAGGCAGTGTGTTCCGACCACAACGCACTGCATCGCATTGCGGCCGGATCGCTTTTTTGCTGGGCAGGAGGGGGCATGGCGGGCCATTGAAGTGAATGCTGCAAGCTCTATTTTGACCGCACCGCACTGGACTGGATGTGCTCTGCGATCCCGTGCGGGCAACCACATTACAGCCGCAGGGCGTGGCTACGGCACCATTCACTTCAATGGCCCGCCACACCCCCTCCTGCCCAGCAAAAAAGGAGCTGGCCGCAATGCGATGCAGTGCATTCCGGCCGGAACGCACTGCATATGGTGTGAACGAGCCCTAAATGTCACTTTAATAAAAAAAAAAACCCAGGCAGCAATAAAAATTTACAGCCTTCCCCACAGCAATAATAAATTATCCTTGGGGTAGATTAATACTGCAGCCTGGGCAGAAATTTCAATAATTATTTAAAAATGTCAGTATCTGCCTTTTACTGATTTTCCTCTCACCTACTCCAGCCCCCAAGCTTCTCCCCTTCCTGGATGCACGCTGAGGCGGATTGATATGCTCAGCATAGAAACAATCCTGTGCAGGCCGGCACTAAGACTTAATTATCGGCTTCCGAAGCTCTCTGTATTCCTCTGTATGCAGCCGAAAATGTTAAAATAGTCCCCTCTCTTCTGCTGTCAGTTCAGCGGGGGATCCGGGAAGAGAGGGGACTTGATCAATAATAATTTAACTGGTTTTGGACTTGGCTCTCCTCCTTTCTGAGCCCCCCCAAGTGGCAGAACACCAGGGCCCGGTCCCACACACGACCCTGGTAGTTCCGCCAGTGCCGTCGGCCGATACTCATGTAAGGGTCCCGGGCCGGCCCCCCAGGCTGCTCTGGCCCCTTACATGAGTATCGGCCGTACACCCCTGACGGCGGCCCTGGGTACAAATACAGTGTCAAGCATGTGCAGTGCGTACTGTGAATGGGCTCAGACTCTAACCATGCCCCTCTAAAACATGCCTGATATGCATTGCTTTGTAGCCCTGCCCAAGTTTTTGGGCAGTTCGTTGAGGCTGCAAATGAACAGCTGTGTGCTGCCACAAGGAACTATGCCTGGCTGATAGGGATGCACCGATACTGGTGCTTTAAATTTTTTGGATTGAAGTGGCTGCCTCATGTCCCGTGCTTGCTGGGGACTTCAGCAGCCTTCCTGTGAACTGCACAGTTCGCCTGTTTACAGCACCAACTGCGCATCTCCTCCTTCCTAAGATGTGCATGACGCCCGCACCTGCCCGTGAGACCTTCCAGACCCGTGGTGAAACTGCACACAGTTCTGGTGGGACCCCACACAGCCCCCTTGAGACCCCGCACAGCCCTCCTTTGACACTGCACAGCCCTCCTGGAACCTAGCTTCATATTACTCAGCATTGCTGTATAATGTATTGCTGGAATTTGTAGTACTTTATAGCTGGTGCTATTCTGCATTGATTTATAATGTATTGCTGGGATTTGTAGTCCTCTATAGCCTGTGCTGTTCTGCAGCTCTCCCTCTACAGCTTGGAGTTAGTGGCAGAATTACGTAATAGCTTAGTAAAAATGTCTATGTTGAATTGTTTGCCGTAATACTGCTATTGAGCGGTAATCCTTATTTTCCCAGATAAGCCTTCCTGAGACCCTCTGCCCGAGCCCTTAGGCCGGGGGGCCCACAATTATAATTATTGCCTAGGGTCAACCAGAGCCTTGATGTTTTTCTTAAGGAACATGATTTTTATAGTATAATAAACAAGTAATAGGACCCCATATGTTGAAACTTATTAGAATAAAAAAAAATCAAATATATAATGCATATCAAAATATGCAAATACTGTATTCATATTCAACTTAGGATGTTTGACTAAATCATTACTAATATGATGATAGATAATACGTGATAAACTTTGATAGTAATCAATAATTTCGCTAATTTTTGCTCACAAACTCTTTTAATGATTGTTATTATTATTCACAACAGACAACCATTATTTGTCCTGAAGAGATATCAAATTTTTTTATAAAGAGAAACTGTTTTTTTTTTTTTTTTTTTAGATAAATACAGTAGTATTGCTAACGTTTGGGCACCACTGGCCAGACTTCATATTTAGCTAATTTTGTAAAAAAGTAGTAAACATATTTCATATACTTCCTGATTTTTTTGTGCTGCACAGTGAGTGTGTTTCACTGCTCCTCTTTGTCAGTGCAAGTCAGGCAATCAGATCCAACTTAACTAATAACAGCAGACTCTTGATGAGCCTAAAATATGAAAAGTGACAGGTCTTCCAGTTTCAGACATGTTGAGAAAGGTATAAACAGTTTATACTTTACACAATATATAAGGCCTCTGCAATCAATTACAAAACAGGGTAATGCACAACAAATGTAGAATGTAAACAGCCTAAAAGTTTGCTTTACAAGTTAACATTTACTACAGAGTGCACTCATGACACAGGTTTTGCATATAATTATAGGTTTTATGAAGATAGCAGTAGTAATATTTTTTTTATAATGCCTCCCTCTAGCTCTATAATTAATATATATACAAAGCTGTACAGTGTAGGAACAAGAGGGATGAATCACGCTTCTTACTTAGCAAGATGTGTAATCTGACCCCCACTTATTGAACTGTGTAAACAGGCTTCAGCAAAACAGTTAAGATTAGTCCAGTAAACCTGAAAGAAGACTAGAAATCTAGTTGATGGTTTTAAATGATAAACCTTTGATCTTATGATAGCAATATAAAAATACAGGAATGAACGTCAAAATATGACTTCAAGTAAATGTTAAAATAACTCAAAATGTGAAATACATTAGATGGGTTTATGTATGAAATTTGTGCTAAGAAACCATTTGTTGCCCATTGCAACCAATCAGAATAATTCTTTTTATTTACAATGAATAACTGTAGAACACAGCACAGCACTATATAAAT
>NW_017306543.1:955093-971569 GCF_000935625.1 Nanorana parkeri
CTTTTTAGCTCACCTTTTTTCATAAACCCCTTAATTTTTTTTAACCTACACTAGAGTTCAGTAATCATAGACAAAACTTTTAAATGCCTTTAAATATCTACCTACCCAGATATACATATATAAATATAAATATATACCTACCCAGGATAACTTGCCACAGATTTGTGGCAAGGTTAAATTGTAATTCTTGTTAACTTGCTGCACACATTCCCTGGCATGCTGTAGACTTGCAGAACTCTTGCAGCACAAGTTCTAATTGACACTTTTTGAATTTGTAGCAAATTTGCTTGACAAGTCTACAGCAAGAGTCCTGCAGGTCTTAGCAAGAGCTCTGCAAGTGTACAGCACTTTTGCAAAGCATGTTGATCTGGAGATTAGCAATGCAGACTTGCTGTAATTGTGCAACAACATTGTGAAGCTTGGCAAGTCTGCAATAGTTTAGCAAGTCATTTTCAAACTTGCAGCTCAATTACTTGCTATATGGGTAATAGCTAATAACCGATAATTCAGTGAGACAAACTATTTCATGCTTTACAACAGCAGTCACTTTATTGTAAAAGAAGCAAACATTCAATGAGAATAACAGTACAGTGGATCCTTCTCAGTTAGGGTATGCTTAATCCATAATAGTGTGTGGGTTATTACAACCCATGGTTTTCTGCAAGAGGATTATTTGTACAGTGCAATTAGACGGATTATTACAAGCACGAACAGATAAGAGCAAAGAGAATCACTTGGTCTCTGTGGCAAACTGTTCAAAGAACAGTAATACCCTAAGTGAACAGGGATTATACTCTGTGTAATTAAATTTTACTTTGAATTATGGCTTGCCAAGCACGTTGTTGTTGTTGTTGTTGTATTAGTATGTCTGATAACAGTGGAAAATGAAATGAGGAACAAACAGCATACAGCTACAGCAAAATGATCAAATTAAAGTCTCTAAATAGCTGCCAAAACTGCCATTGAATATTTCTGCGCAAGTTTCAAAATTAATGGCTAAAAAGCATTTTTCCTCTTAACACAGGAGAGGAATTATTCCATATTACAAAAATTACTCCACTAAACATGTTTTTTTTAAAAACTTTAATGTTTCAAAAAGCTGAAAGGTTCTTTGGGTTAGTGTGGCAGATTTTACAGAGTTCCTAGGTCAACCCCTCAGTATTATTTACAGGCTTAAAATTAAACCCAGGGCAGACATTCTGGAGTTTAAATCTAAACGCTACTCACTACTTTGATAGCAAGGTGATGGTTTATAAAACTTTACAGAAGACTTTTCTTTTTTCTGTTTTAGGCTCATTGTTGGTGGGCCAAGGCAGATGCACTGTAAGAAACACTAGACAGAGACTACAACCTCTTGGAATCTGCAGTTGTGTGCCAGAATCCCACAGTAAGCTGTGTCTTTGGGAGGGCACAATAAGGGTTACAAACATATAAGGCTTTTATGTGTTCACCTGGCCAAAATGCAGCAGCAACAGAATCTGCCTGCAAACCATCTGAGACTCACACACTCCAAACACTGAAACTCAACTATGGTCATGTTGCAGTGGGCCATCAATGAGTATTTGTGCAAGTACAAGATGAGAACCGGCTCTGGGGATATGGTTCTTATCAACACGTCAGTGGATCCTGTTTCAGGACTTCTTTACCATCTTTTCAGTCCAGAATGGTAAGCCACGACAAGGAAGTGATTCGCGATATGATCTCTCTGATGGCGCACAGACTGCATGGTGTAATAGACCAGACGCTGAAGGCACAGCAGCAGGAGGAAGAGGAGGACTTTTCTTACTGTCTCTATTCCTGAGGCAAAGACAGCAGCAGGCAGAGGTGGAGTATGAAGAATAGGGGGAGGGTGATACTTTTCACTCCTCCCATACTCTATGAGTTATATGTGGGTTGGGTGAAATTGTTTTGGATGTGGTTGTACTCGGCAACAATGAGGACTGGTCCTCTGCTGCAGGCAGCTTGCGGCGGATGACCTCATTTATGCTGAAGTGTCTGTGCAAGGACCCCAGAATTCAGGCCATGAAGGAGAGGGACCATGGCTGGTTGGCCACCCTTTTGGATCATGATACAAGGGGAAAATGGCAGATCTCATGCTACCATCCCAGAGGAAGCAAGAAATGTGCCCCTTTGAAGAAGTGCTGTAAAAGAACCTATAGGATAACTTTCCAGAGAGTGTCAGGATCCCTCTGATCAAATCCCTCGAAGGAGGAGATTTCAAAGGGTTATTCCACTTTTGCAGACAGGTTTTTGCATTGATGCAATTATCCCATGGTGATACTTAGCCCATGCCCTATATGACATTTCCTTGCCTACTGAAAATGGACAGAATTGTTTTTCAAGATTAGCCCCCCTCATATATTTCAGTGGGCTTTGGATGAAAATTTGGGACTTTACTATAGGTTTAATGAATGGCCTGTGAATCAAACTCAGGCCATTTCGCTCATCTCTAGTTATATCTCAAAAATAATTACCGATAAAAAGGTTGGATAAAGAGGGTGAATATCTACCTAAAATAAATATTTTGGAATATGTTACATAGTTCTCTGTGAAAGTATGCAGTGAGCTGGCTTCCTTTGGTAGGAGCTCAGCCTATACAGTTTACAAATAAACATGATAAGATTACGGAGTGGCTTCATACTCCTGCTATATTTCAACTCATATATTGTATTTATTCATTAGAAAAAGCTGTAAGAGCTTTGATACTTCAACACTCGATTTTTCTATTTTGTATATACATTCTAAAGTGTTTATGTATATGATAAGTAACTTTTGATAAGAATCAGGCATTATACAAGGATACAGAAAAAAGGTACTTGAATATTCTCAGTAGTGTAGTCATCATTATGCTCTTTTAGTATAGCAGTAAATTGCAAAAATATGCTTTATGCAAAAATTCAACACACCTCTCCATTGACTTTTACAAATGATGTATTGTTATAACCTGGAACTAACATTTCCTAAATACTTAAGAATAAAAAATACTAATTAAATACCAACAAAAGCTCTGCAGACCCAGACCCAAATTTCCCACAAATAGTGTTAATATTAGGACATGCATGCCCACTATGACATCAATTCACATAGGCAGAAACATTATAGAGTAGAAAAGTGGTTACTGGAACAAAAAAGGGGTATCCTCTGAGTACCTCTAAACTATATAAAATGGTAAGTAAAAAAAGTCAGCACACCAAACAACTTGACATGTTAAATATGTATATACAGTATTATACATAGTATACAACTATCTGATATACATGGCAGGACAGAAATGGATGCAAAAAAGTACAGAAAATAGTACATGCACACAGGTCACTTTTACAACTAGCACTGAATGTCTTTATGACTGACTTTAATATTTGGAAATTATAATTGCTGTGGTTCGTCCAGCAGATTGTCTGATATCTGTAGACCTGGCTACTTCCAAGTTCTAATAGCAACACCACAACAATATCTGAGGATTGTCGTGAGACCTGGTGGAGTGGACATCATTTCACCTACCCTCAACCAACCAGATTGGTCCTGGACCCATTCACCAACACGGTCCTCAGGATGCGAATCAGCATGCCACAGTCCTGTGCGATGACATCGCTTCACCATTAACTTCACAGTGAGTCTCTATATATCACACATGTGATGTTTTTACTCCTCAGCTTTTACCCGTACCATCATTATTACCCTTTACCTCAGTTCCCATCAACATTAACCGGGAGGTGAACCAGTCACCTCAACTTAACCTCAACAACACCACTCCAATGAGTTCACCACACTGGACTTTATCCATTCTCCCCCACACGTGAGTACAAGACCACCTGCACCCCGTGTCTCAACTCATCCACAGCAACTTGCGAGGTTGTGGCGCTTCTTCTTGCTTTCTGTTCCTAGAGATAAACCACAGCATATTCATGAGTAGGCCAGTCTTTTTATGTGCTGACATTACAAAAGATCAGTGAATCACTGCTAGATTTGTCTGTAGATCAGCACAACCATAATCACTCATCTTTAGTGATGACTAATGATAACAAGTGATAGAAAATAGTCCCTGTCTCCTCAGCATTATAAGAATTAAAACCTAATTAATAACCCTGTTCTTGTACTAAAGGTAAATATATATATTCCACAAACAGATATTTGCTTAGAATCATCATTAGAATTACAGGTCCTAAGTATCTAAATGTTTGCAAATGACCTTTACAGAGCTGAGAAAACTCATTCAATCAATAACAATCAATATGACCAATAAGTGACTTATTAAAATATAATCCATCTAATGCCCTTCCATATTATGAAAGGTTCTTACTTCGGAAAGTGACTTTTCATATTCTAAACTGCACTAGCAAAATGCACAAATTGTGTGCAGCAGAGACACTTCTCTGTTAAGACAGAATGATGCATTATTGCCTGTTCATATGATTGATAGAATTGACATATGTACTAGGCCAAAAGAGCAAAAATCTAAAGCATTTTATGTCTTAGACATAATCCCATAGAAACTTTAAAGTACATTGGACTGGCTTGATTTTGAACATTTTTTTAAGTAGAAAGAATATGATTCATCTTTGCATGTCAGGAGAGGGAAGCATAAACAATGCTATGCGGGAGTAAGTTTTTCCTCAAGCAGGTAATATTGCTATTACAGGTCAGTCCATTTGTAATAAGTCTTTAAATAAAAGAAACTAGGTTTTATTTGTTGTTTTCAATGTATATTGTATATATAACTAGTAGTAGTTGATGTTTCCATCTGCTTTTTAGCTGGAAAAAAGAAATTGCTTGCACCTTCCTGACACATTATTAAAAAAATCTAGAAGAGTCCATAGCAGAAGATTAACAAAGGTGAAACATGGGTCTACAGTAGAAACTGGTCATACCTGGAACTATTTAATGTCAGCCCTAGAGATGGATGAAAATCTTTATCTGCTTTGCGAGATAGAATTCAGTTATGAATCACACATTTTTTTCCAATAGGCATAAAATGGGGTTTTCAATGGAAACTTATATAATTTGGTCAATGCTTAGCATGATTTCTTTGCACATGACTTTCTTGATTTAGCTTTACAGAAAGATAGCTTCTTGCACAGGGATTTTTTAACCGTGGGCTGCAATGCTATCTCCGCTTATGGAATGTTCACTATCCACTTTGGACATAGCCATGCCTTCGGCTAATTTTGGTGATACTCGGCAGCCTTTCATCCTAGCAAACATACACATGTGCAGCCCTAGCCAGCAGCCATTTTAAGCAGTGGGAACCACACAGCCCTCACATTGCAGCTAAGCCTCAGGTTAATCGTCCTGCTGAGAATGGTCAGACCTGCTGGAGGGGGCAAAAAGGTTGGAAGACTGATTGGCAGCATCAAAGGCTGGATTTAGTTACACCCATGGAACACAGGAAGGGGAAGCAGAGTGAGTTTGGGAAGAGGACTGTGGGGCTGCAATGCAATGCAAGGTTTGCACAGGGGTGCCTGAAAGGTGGACGCAGGTTAGAAACAACAGTGTATATGTCTATGTACAAACAGCCCTGGCAGATAGATCACAGAGCCCTGCAGAATTGAATGATCTTTTATAGTTGAACAATCAGCACTGTCAGGGCCAGTACAGTATGACACAGCCCTGACAACACTGAGCATTCATTCATAAAAGCTCACTCTGTGCTACAGGGCTAGGTGACCTATCTGCTAGGGCTGCTTGTAAATACACAGCCCTGGCAGATAGATCACATCCTGCAGCACTGAGTGAGCTCTTATGAATGAATGATCAGCACTATCAGAGCTGCTTGCCCTGACACCACTGACTTTCCATTCATAAAATCTCACTTAATGCAGCATAGCTGCAATCTATCTACTGGGACTGTGTATTTACAAGCAGCCCCGGGAGATATTTCACATAGCCCTGCAGCACTGAGTGATCTTTTATGAATGAACAATCAGCACTGTTGGGGCTTTGTGATAGAGCTGCCAGTGCCCTGTATGTTTACTAGCATCTGGCAGCTCTATAATGCTACCCTAGTGCTAAGTGTTCATTCAGAATAATTACTGAGCAGTCACCTAATAGAGGGGGCAAGGACCGTACCTCCCCCGCCTACCTGCTCACGAGTATCCAATATGTTCACATTTGCAGCTTTAAATAAAGGAAAGTGGTAAAGGAAAAGTTAGTATGAGATGCAACATCAGGTTACTAGGCAACTCCTATAGAGGAGGAAGTGAAGAGTGTCATTCTTCACTTACAGTATGTCATTGCAGTAATAACGACCCTGCTTAAAATTTTCTTTGGTTTGTTATCTGGGCGTTTATTCACAGTGCTTCTGGAGAAAAGTGCTGGAGAGGATCTATTGCTCTTAAAGTCCCCTTATTTCTCTTAAAGAGGAACTTTACCCATATCTTTAAAATTACAACAAATACACTTTTAGAAAGGGCATTCTACAAACAGATACTTCTAGATAATTGCATGCTTTTTGTTCTTTGCATAACTTATTTTTGTTTTCCTCCCCATTCTTCTCACGTGGCCATTTTTAATAGGGCCAGATTAATCTGTCTCCCTGTACTCCTGGAAGTCTGGCAGATGTGACTAGGACATGAGACCATGCACATCATCTCAGTGGAAAAATGTCTTTCCCTGAGATCTTGTGAGATTTTGCAGTTTACAGATGAGTTTTCCCAGCAATGCTCTGTGATGTAACGTTCCCAGGATAAATATGTTAGGCATGCGCTATATCACTAATGCCTAAGAGAACCAGGAAGTAAAAGAAAAATATTTATTTTCTTCTGAACTAATGAATGTAACATGGTTTTACATCAGCATGCAGAGTAGGTTGCCGAGCATGCTCTGCATGCTGATTTTACATCAGCATGCAGAACAGAGTAAAGTTGACTTTAAAGTCAACTTTAAAGTCCTTCATATACATGCCAACCAGCAGTTGACAAGATTACAGTATATACAGTATCCCAGTCTTAAAATGCCATTGTCCCAATGAGTAACATGTTCTTCCATACCTGGAAATAATAACAATAATCTAATTCTCTTCTGGCTGACGAACAGGGCATGTGGGTATGAAGGAAAGATGAGT
Organism: Nanorana parkeri; assembly: GCF_000935625.1. Classification (NCBI taxonomy): domain Eukaryota; kingdom Metazoa; phylum Chordata; class Amphibia; order Anura; family Dicroglossidae; genus Nanorana; species Nanorana parkeri. The sequence continues at coordinate 962,154 of NW_017306543.1, forward strand.
ATGCTGCTGCTGGGGAAAGGGTCACTAAAACAAACACAACAAATTATCCTTTAAAAAGCTACGGTCCTATCCACTACCTTCTATGAACCTACTATCAACACATGGCTATATACTGTATTGAAAGAAAACATTAAGAATGAAAGTATGTCTATCTGATCAGAAATATACATAAAATCAGTTTGAATTTATAGTTGGGTGAATGTAAGTGAATACAGTACAGATATTTGTCAGCGCTCATGGGGTTAAGAAAGTCAGACAGAAAACGATAACCTATTCAAATTTACATATAAATCTGAAGATATAAGGCTGCCTTCAAAGAGTCTGGCTCTGTTCCAGAGTTCTATTTGCTAGAACCATTAACATGCAGATGTCTGAAGATTAATATGAGCGGGACAAGATCTTTAGTTCATTGGCACTTACACTGATATATAACATTGTCTTATGATGGATCACTAAAATATATTTATGACAGTTTTAAAATAGCCAGACTTACTTGGATCTAACCTCTGTATCATCACTGTACTTGAATACAGCTTTGTATTTCATTTCTTTAAAGTGCTTTTAAAACAGAACTCCAAACAAGATAATATTGTAACATAAAGCACTAATAACAGCACTAGATATAACCTGTTAATACATGACAAGAGCATTGTAGATGTGACTGGCTCCATTTCCACATGAACTTGTCCCCACTAATCTTTTATTTGTTTTTTATTGTAATAACAAAATAGATAGAAGCACATACAGTAGATTGGAAGGGAAATGTTATAGTCATTGTAATAGGGTAAATCATTTTGTTGGAAACAAAAATGCAGATTTACCATTGTGGATTTAAAAAAATTGCTGTTAAGCAGAATTCTCTTTGTCTACCAAGAGACCCAATAAACATCTATTGGGGTTAAAGTTAAGTTATCAGACATGAATTCTGTAACTGTTGACCAAAAGAATCTTATTTTGCTAAAACCTCAAACCATATGCATCAAATCACCTTCTGCATCTTGACACTTGTGACACATTTAAAGTAGAACATATCTAAAAGGCTGTTGTTATGTTTAAGAGAGTTAAAAAGACCAAAGCTACCCCTTATCATATAACTGGTGCAGATACTTTAGGTCCAATCTTGCGAATTTGGGACTATCAAGCCTGACATCTAAGTGGGGAAGATTAGAGTTGTGCCAGATAGGGTTATTGGAGGCAAGGGTAACAAGTTGGAGCGCAACACTTTTTGGGAACGAAGTTGAAATATTTTAAGGGCATAGTAGGGAGAAGTCAGCAGCAATACAAATTACATATCTACATATTAGGTTTTAAGGTCTTTCTGTGTTATTCAGATTTTGAACAGCCACCAGTGTACAGTATATGTACCAGATGAGAAACAAATGCTACCTACTCAGCATTGCAGTACCCTGCCTAGTACTTCAATTTCCAGCTTAACCTGACTTCTACTGCCTCATTCAGCTCCTCGGCTCCATTCCCTGCTGGAACTCCAGCTCTGGGAGTTGTCAGCCTACACTGCTTGCACCCTTTGTGTCTCTGCAAGTGTAGTAGGAGGGTCCACATTCCTGATTCCAGATCATATCTGTGAGCCCCGTTCGTGACAGTATTGCAAAATGTCTAAATGTTTGCTACAAGATTCAGTGCATGTGGTGGTGTGGTGGTGTAGTGGTTAGCACTTCTGCCTTGCAGCACTGGGTGTCCCTGGTTCGAATACTAGCCAGGTCACTATCTGCAAGGAGTTTGCATGTTCTCCCTGTGCTTGCGTGGGTTTCCTCTGGGTACTCTGGTTTCCTCCCACACTCCAAACAAGGTAAATCAGCTCCTGTCTAGATCAGCCCTGTATGTATGCATGGGATATAGGGACCTTAGATTGTAAGCTCCATGAGGGCAGGGACTGATGTGAATGTACGCTATGTAAAAGCGCTGTGTAAATTGTAGGTGCTATATAAATACCTGTAATAAATAAAACAATGTAATATGTGTGAGCTAATGTATTCATTAGAAACACATTTATTGATTATAAAAACATTCTAATCCCTATTGGTGCCATCTACTGAAAAGTGCATATTGCTATTTATTACCAGATTACCAAATATTAGCAGCTGCTAATTCCCGGGTCCTTCTGTATTGCTTCACTTCAACGAAACCACTGAACATGATGATCAGGTCTTTGACCCTCGCCCTTTTTTGTACCCCAGTTGTGTACAAGCTGGTTCTAATGACTGGGCATAGTAGTCCTCGAAAAATAATAGTCATTAAGAGGCAATTATACATGCCTTACTACATTTATTGTATAAAACAAATATGGCAATACAATGTCTATATATCTTACAGTCACTCATATTGTTCCCTAACGGTGTTATTCTAACATTAAAGAACACACCAGTGCAGCATGGCAGACTGGTACATGGCCTCTTACATCACAGGAACATGCAGTGCAACATTTGGCTACTGCTTATGCACACATTTCAGCAGATCATAATCCAATCCTCAGCTATAGCTTATCTATTGCTGGCTCATCTCTGAGACTGCATTCATACCCGCGAGTTGCCTGAACACGCACCAAACACTCACAAAAATGTGCTCTTTGGTGCACATCGAAAGAAACGCAGCAAAACGCACAGAGCACTTGCATTTCCATTAATTTCTAATTGCACCAAAAAATGTGGCCAAGAAGGCATGCCTTTTTGCTCCACTTTTGTGCACAATAAAACACGCTCAAATGTGAACGCAAAAAACGCGGAACACGTGTCACAAAATTTGCTACATGAGCTTATTTGCTGCATTTGTTGCACATTCAGGCCCCATTGAACTCAATTGGGACATGCAGAAAATGTGGCACAGGAACGTGCGCACGAACAAACGCACGCAAACTTGATGCACATTCACAGAACGCGCAGGTGTTTGATCCGTTTAAAGGCTGTGAAATTAAAAAAAAATTGAAAGTTGATATTCCAAAAATGGACTCTGCTCCTAAGTACTGTTGTGGGCTATCACACAGAATTTTTGTGGATAACACAGCAAGTGTACAATGAACACAGGAGTATGCTGAATTTTATACAAGGTCATTTGGTGATTTTTGCACTTATTAAACAGATATAACAAAATGCTTCCAAAGGTATATTTAACAGAGAGAAATCAAGTATATAAGAGACGTTCATTGTTACATTGTGATTCACATACACCTTAATTCTAAGATTACGGTCACTGCACAAATTATCCTAACATGAAGGCTCACTCAGATCTCCAAGGAACTTTCAAGCATTATCGCAATGCTAGCGAGTGTCAAGATAAGACAACTGTAAGCACATATTATTAGTCCTCCTTTCATATTAGCTTAAAGCTGCCACACAGGAACCGAGTATTTGAGAATTAAACTTGACATCTGTGTGCTATGCTCACCTCAAAATTATATTGATCATTGTCAATATTAATAGTGCTTGATGGAGCTGTTCTTTAGATAGCACACTAGTCAAGCTTAAAATTGCACAAAATAATTAAATACAAAGAATACACCTACCGGCCCGGGACTTTAGTTTTTCATCTGACATTACTTTCTAACAGGCCAAATCACTGTCCAATCTTTTAGTTAGTGTTAGGGTAATGTGCTGGTAGTATCTGAGCCATTTAATTGTAGCCTGGGCAATTACCACTATATATGGCCCAGAACGCTTACTGAGGACCAGATCAGCCTCCATGACTCTCTCCCACTTTTGAAGGCAACAAAATGCCATCCTTAACTGCTAACCAACTGATCCTGTGGCTTCAGAAAAGTCAATAAGTCAAGCCTTCCATACCAGGCAAGTGCTAGTGAAAAGTGGGGTGGCAAAAGCCAGAAGGCTTAGTGACTACTAACCTGTATTGTATTACTGTTGATGATTGCCTTCTGGCCTAAAATACTTTCAGAAACCCTAGTTTCTAGTCTATCAAATAAATTGGTTGCTATCAAAACCAAACTCCTGGCATTCACTACTTATTACAATAATGAACATGCCTTAATGTTCAGACCTACGTACATTTCAGCTCTGCTGTTGCATCACTGCTTTCTGCTTAAAGAATTGAATGCAGAGAGGTTTAGTTGACAAGGAATGAGATTGAACAGCATAACATGTTTGGTAGGAAGAAGCAGTCTTGTTCAGTCTTTGGATAATGGCAAGCTTAGGTTTAGTTCTCCTTACTTTACACTGTTGTAAATCAAAACCAGTTTTAGCTGGGGAACAGTTAAATCGATGGGTTTAAGTTCTGCTTTAAGGTAATCAGGGCCAGAAAGTGAAGTGCATGCAGAACGTTGTGCCGAAAATAACGCTTCTTTTACCTTTAGGCGGACATTTACCCATATCTTTAAAAATAACAAACACACCTTTAGAAATGTTTAGTAATGACAATCTACAAACACATAGTTCTAGATAATTGCAGGCTTTGTATTCTTTGCATACCTTATTTATATTTTATTTCCCAGTCTTCTGGCAGTGGCAATGTTAACTAAGGGCAGATTACTAGCTCTCCCTTTACTTCCTGGAACTCTGACACATGTGACTAGACATGTGACTAGGACATGTGACCATGCACATCATCTCAGAGGACGAAAATGCCTTTCCCTGAGACCTCATGAGATTACAGATGAGATTTCCCAGCAATGCTCTGCTGATAAGGAAAGCAGCAGAGCATGATACAAATGATGTAAATGCTTCAGCACTTGCATCATTTGTGTCACTGAATAAATGAAAAACACTTTTGTTTAACTAATGAATGTAAGATGATTTTAAATCCGCATGCAGAGCTGCACGCTGATGGGATTTTTAGTAAAAGGAGGTAAAGGTCCACTTTAAATGGTGCAACTCCCCTCCAATACCATAAAAGTACTGATACATTCCCAAACTCCTGCTTAAAACTGTAGTAACTATGTAAGCTAATTTTCCTGTATCTATGACTACAGATCTTTGGTAGGTAATAGTTCCATGCAAATCATGTAACTGAATACGTTTATTCTATTTTTAATTGATTTATTTTTAATCATTTTAATTTATGCTTGCACTCTAATAAAATAAGGATGAAAGAAAATAATACGATAATGAGGAAAGAGGCAATGTGATCATCAGGGACAATTAAATCGCTTTACTTAATTTACAATTCAAGGTTTAGAAAGAAAGTACTAATTTGTCTATGTGAACTGGTAAGGTAGTCATGGAATTTATTTGGTCCACTTACCAGTTACCTCCCTAACCTTATAAGCAATAAGGCCACTCTGGCATGTTGGATCACCTTGCAGAATCCAGTCAGGGTTTGTTGTCCTTTGAATGCTTCAGGGGGTTTTGTTGTTCAAAATCCACAACTTCTTATCAAACTCTGTCAGATATGTCAAACTCAAATGGGAAAAACTAAGTGGTTCTGAGGACAACATCTACTTAGCTATAATAATATCAATTTCGTGTTTAACAATATTGTAATAAAATGAACATTGTAGCCCAGAAAAAGGGCCCTAAGTAAACACCTGCAAAATCATGTAAGGTGCTGTAGCCTGTATAAATTGAAGAATGGCTTGGGCACTGTTCAGTTCAAATAATAAAACTGCCCAAGGACTGCAAAAAAAGGATTGAAAAATTGGAGATTTGTCAAGCACACTACCAATGTGTGGTGTTGGGATGGTTGGTGGAGACTGTAAATATAGGTGTTTGGTGTGCAGGCTTATAAAACAGGCAGAGGTGTCCTGTAAAGTACCATAAAAAAAGAGAAAAATAGAGTGCTACAACCTGACACAATGGCCAATGATGTAAACATAATTCTGTAATGATCAATAGATCTAAATAATATGCATGACAGTCAAATGATAAAAAAGAGTGTTTCTGAAGACTGAGGGTGATTCAGGTTGTAGCGCTCTATTTTTCTCTTTTTTATAAAAAAAAAGGAGTGAGAAGGCTACTTATGGCCCAAAAAAGAAACACCAGTTTGACATGCCTGCCCAACATTGATTGATTGTTTTCTGCACTGCATTGTCGTCTGCATTGCTTACAACAATCAGGCCCATGCAGCCATCCTAATATTTCATATTTGGATGCCTCAAATACAGGCCTATATGACATTTTCCCAAATATATGTCCTTGGTGAACATGCTGCTGCTTCTAATTATATATTGCATATGCCATCATTTTTACTTCTTCTGGATAAATGGAATTTAGCAATTAGTAGTTGATGTCACCAAAGGCATAGTTGTACTGCAATAGAGTTCACATTTCAGCAATTTTAAACACTTGCACTATGACCTTGTTTGCATTTTCTCTTTGCTCCTCAACATGCAGAATTTCTTAGCTTCATAAAACCCTTCAATTATTGTTTATCTTTTCTTTTTTTTCTAGGTCATTTTTCTTATGAAATTATTATAGAAAAAACAGGTTTGCCAGGATGGTGGCGGTTTATTAAGAACACCTGTGCTTTATGAGAAAATAACGGCAGGCCTCTGAAGGATCCATTAGTTTTAGTGACAGTGTTATTGATTGTCTACTGCAATGTATATTTCATCAGGCCGGAAAGCCATAGCACCTTGTAATTGGTTTAGGTAAATGAGCTTCTTTTCTTGTGCATCGGTAAGAGCTTATCTGGCTTGATATTACTATTACAGTGGCTGCTGAAGATCCATCCTCCTGGGTGTGCGTCTCTGCAGTCTCATTAAGCAGCTTTGTACTAATTGCATTCTTATTGTTTAAAAAAATATTTACCTTAAATATCCAAGTTGGAATTCAAATTAAAAACTGCTAGCTCCAAATTGAGCTGAAATATTTTTCACGTGGATGTAAGGCAAGTCAAGAGCTTGTCACGTGGTATGCTGTGCTGTTCAGATTTTGCTTTAAGTACCTCTAATGAACTCCTGAACTTTACATATAATCTGACTAAACACATCTGGGTAGAGTGGATACTAATTACACCTGAAGATAGTGCACAGAACTTATGACATTAGAAATGATCAAAGTGGGAATTTAGAGATTAATGTAATTGGATGGGGCATAATATGCATAAAAGAGACACGTCACCTGGAAAACTTGCCTCTTAAGCCCTTTAGCAATATGTTACTCTACAAATATACAGTAGTTTATTGCATAGTACATATTAAGCACCACATTGCCTAAGTTGCTGCTCTTATATGAAGCTGAATATATAGTGCTTTAATGTTTTGTTAGATAATCATGTTTAAAAAAATCAGTTTAAAAAGAAAACCTTTCTATCAAAAGTTTTAAAAACCTTGCTTCTAAGTATAACGTGTCACACACATGTTATATGTGTATGTGAGGACAGCTATACATACTCAGACTGTGATATCCTACAAAAAAAAAATACACTTCAGTTCAACATCATATTTTATTAATCCAGCTTTGCATTAGCTTTTATGAACCTGTATTTGTGTAAAAGAAGCTTTAGAGTAAACCAGCTTTTATGATTTGTGTAGGATTGGGCTGTATGCATGAAACACCTGAATCTCATGAAAATTCTTTAGTAAGTTTAGTATACCTAATACCTCCTGGTTAGCTAAGCCATTTCACAGCAAATCTGTCTGAAGGTGGCCATACACCTTACAACCACTTTCGTTGTGCGGTGGTTGTAAGATGATTAAAAGTTTGTATGACCTGCCCATCATCGACAGGCAGATCGTACTTGCGATAATCGCAAGTCCTCCCCGCTGAGGGGAGGGCTTGCAGATGATCGCAATGGTGAGCTGGCAGTGTGCGCTTGCGCACCTCAGGCCGTGTGGCTTTCGTCTTGCGATTGCGCTACCAACCCACAAAAAATCGTACGATTTTCGGCGGGTTTTCTAGTGTGCTAGCTATACGAAAATCGTACGACCGTACAGTAAATGCGGTCGCGCGCTGCCCATCAACCTTACAATTATCGTTCGATCGCGGGATTATCGTACGATAATCTTCAAGTGTACGGGCACCTTGATACTTGCTTAGAAGACCCAATAAAGGAGCTTTTAGACAACAAGCAGGTCTTTTAAAGTAGAAGTAAATCCTTAATGAATCTCCTGTACGTAGCAAAATATTATGAGGAGAATTTATCAAAACTGGAGCATGCAGAATCTGCAGCAGTTGTCCATGGCACGCAATAAGCTTCTAGCTTTCATTTTCAAAGCTTGATGAACAAACTGAAGCGAGAAACTGATTGGTTGCCATGAATAATTTCTCCAGATTCTGCCTGCTCCAGTTTGGATAAAATTCCACCCTGTATATCTTGAAGAATTTCAGCGGGGGGATTGGAAGGGTTTTACCTTTTTCCTTTTTTGTTACATCTTACTGGTGATGTCCTTCAACCTCTTTACAGCAGACTTTACCTCCCCAGGGGAAATGTATGGCTGGACAGAAGATTTATAAATTGACCCCAAAATGTAATTGTCAGATTATCATTCCATCCCATAAGAGTAGTCCTCCTTGACGGTAGTGCTCAATGGTAAAAGAAGTCAAAAAAACAAAACCAATGCCCACAGAAAATTACAATTTTCCTGTATACATCTCTGGACAGCTTCTTAGATGTGTGTTCAGGACAAAGTATATGATCTATGTGTGAACTGTACAATAACAATTTTTTTAAATTTATTTAAAAAATATACACAATTTGAAATCTATAGAAGAAACATGAAGAAATACAATCTGTTGTGCAAACATTCTTTGCTGTGTATTTTCCACTTCAAATTAGTCAAGAGGGTGAGAAAAGTAGATGCTATGTATCATCATCAGCACCATCAGGAAAATATGGGAAAAATGCAAAGTGTTATTGAAATAAAAACTTGAAAGGTGTACTCATAGTCAATACACAACGGTTTCACTTAGGAAAGAAACCAAGAAAAAATGCTGCACTGATCTGTGTGTCATATCTGTACTACCACAACCAAGTTTGTATATTTCTAAACATAGGACTGTGTTCCTATACACCAACATAGTGGGGGTGATTTACTAACCTAAACACACGCAGGCACCAGGTGCGTGTGATTTTCACACAGCAAAACATATTTATCAACCAAAAAGTCTCTAAAAGCATATTTCCACTAATGTCATATATGGAAAAATCATGCACATGATGCATATATAATGCTGCTTCACAGTTTAGACAAAAATGGTTAGGTCATGCATTTACATTCCTGCATTCATCAACGCAAGCAACACAATGTAGAGCTAATTTACACAACATCACCTTGCAATTCAGGGCAGGGCTTTGCACAACACACCTGCTGGGTGTGTACACACTACAAAGGTGTTTAGATTCTACCCATAGATCATGCTGGGAGTGAACACACTACAAAGGTGTATATATGTTCGTGGTGTGTTTATAAGGTTAGTAAATCAACCCCAGTGGGTCTTATATTTAAAATGTGTAGAAAGGAAGAAGCTGTGTTTCCAATAGCAACCAGTAGATATGTCTTTGCCTTATAACCC
>NW_017306543.1:972499-1015142 GCF_000935625.1 Nanorana parkeri
TATATATATATATATATATACATATACACAAAAAATATGTATTAGTGATATATATTCCCTAACCAAGGCATTCTCTGAGTGTAAACAGCAGTGATAATCTGTAAAGTGCAGAGCCCATGGTAACCAATGAGATATATCTTTTCATCCATTTAGTGCTGTCAAAACAATAAAATATGCTGATTGATTCTAATGGGTTACTGCAGTATGCTCTTTGCCTTATTAAATATGCTTGTCAGATATGCTGAGAAAGCTCCCAGAAACTTTAAAATGTTAATTGTGGAATTCTAGAGTGATGCCCTGATAAACAAAGCCCCAGTCAGATCTCTGTAAAAAAAAACATGAAGAAAGACAATCATTTAAATGCAGTAATCAGTGATTGTCTAATGCTGGAGAGTATTTAACACCTAAACAAACTTTTACAACAGAGCACATCTTCCCACTAAAACCACTTTTGCTTTAACTGACGGTGTCTTGTACTCAATATCTACCTCAAAGGGAATGAATAGTATTTGTACATGTACATGTTCTTGAGGTACATGTAAAGGTGTCAGATTGATGTAAATAATCTGATATATATATCTATATATCTATATATAGATATATAGATATATACATATCTATATATCTATACACTGAGTGGCCAGTTTATTATGACCACCTGACGTTTGTAGGCAAATTAGCTATAATTAGCTATAATTTCGCGCTGAAGTTGCTAGAGGACCAGACCATTATAAATAGGGAAGCAGGTTGTTACTTGTACTTGTACCGAGTACGGAACTTGGTATCGGTGCATCCCTAGTTGTAGAGATATGGAAGCTGCCAGTGCTGTTATGCTGTCCCAGTGGCTTCAGTATTTTCTAATTCACTGTTTCAGAACAAGCATGCAAATTAGGATATTCAGAGGTAAGTCAGATTTTCATATTGTGTCTAAGATGTTCTATCTGTGTCTAAGACTCACAATTTTTATGCAGCCAAACTTTTCCTGCAAAAGAAGAAGTAGTTTACATACATGTCTCCTACCTCCCTTTCATTTAAGCTTCAGCCTCTGCCAGTCTTTTCAGCATTCCTGGAGTATCAGATGCCTGTGTCCTCTGATGTATGCTGTGGTTTCTTCCTCTGGCTTCTACGTCACTGCAGGGCCCTCTGGTTCTCTATTTTTAAAACCTAACAGGATGGCTTTAAAGAGAGAGGTTCACTATGACAACCAGTATAGGGTAGCATTTTCAGAGAGTTCATGAAATCCAGCCTAATTGATAAGTCTAAGTGAACAAGTGCTGCATCTATAGGATAATTAACTATTTATATTTAACAGGGCATACCTAGGATTGTGAGAGTCCCAGGGCACCCTTGGGAACCTCAGCAGAGTAATGATGTGGTGCACTATGCAAATAATGGGCAAGGCCAAATTGTGCTACTAGTAGGAGGGGCATAAAATGATTTGGTTAAATGAAACCTGATCCTACTCTGCTCTGGATCAAGTAATGCATTGAGAGCAGAGGTCAGGAGTTGGTAACAAACATAGTGCAGAGCACATGAGTAAATAACACAGGCCTAAAATGCACACATAAACCTCAGTACAAAGGATCATGGGGATGGAGAGGAATTGTGAGAATATGACGTACCCTTTTTGTTATCCTTTATGATAGACCCAGCTTGATTTGTAGGTAACTAATAAGTGCTTTGTTAGGCAGCTCAAAGACACATAATCTCCTATATGAAGTATTGGGAGCCACTCACGGACAGGAAAAATCCAAACCAAAATGGATGTTAGGGTCCATAAAAAAGGACAATGAAGGAATGAACTCAGAGTAAAAGCACTCAGAAGTTAAATCGTATTACTGCCATGGATGGTTCTCCCAAAATTCTAAGATTTCAAGCAGTGAATGGCCAATCATCAAATTACTTTAGTTATGCCGCTGATTTTTAATACAATAAAGGATATGGAAGAGCAAGGTTATAAACATATAATTGTCACCTCCCAGCACATAGTGCATTATTATCAAAAAAATATGTGCTCAATAAAGATACATTTGAACTTCCTTTTGTAGTATTGTGTGGCAATCTCACGGTAGAACTGAGGGTTGTAGCTGAGCAAGAGGGGCTGAGCAGTTGCAGGAAGAAAGTTCTTGTACTGGTAAAGAGCTGACTTTGTGGTTCTTCCAAGGTTTTCTGGATTTGGCATGGGATTCTGGAACTGGGAGAGATTTCTAAAAGCATTGGGAGGGATGAAATCTCCATTCCTGAGTCCATCGTTTAGTAGTGGCCAGCACCCCATGATTGCACACCTGTGCACAGCACTTATGGGAAGGGTGCTGGCTGATGTTCAGGGCTCCAGCTGGGTAGAGGAACAGAGGTGATCAGGAGTCAGGAGGACTCCACCCAGAAGTCAGAGGGGAGCCAGGTGGCTGTGTATACAGGCACAGGGAAGACAGCCAAAGAGGCTTAGAGAGCCAGTTATACATGGACTATGTGCGACAATCTTTAGTGGGTGACCCAAGGGACCAGGTGGACACACTGCTGAGAGAGCAGTGTGAGTGCTCATGAGGGGTGAGCAGTGTGAGTATCACACAGAGGTGTGCTGAGTACTTTATATGCCGAAGAAAGCATTATTATTATTATAAGATGAGCATAACCTGTTCTGTTTAATTTATGTTGTGGAGGAATAACAACTGTCCTGTTTATGTCCTGGTCAGCTTCAAGATCGGTCCTTAAGTGCTCACCATATGTGCTCAATTCCCCAAATATCCCACTTTAACAAAAAAAGATTATTAGCTAAACTTCTCTTGGTAAGTATAGACCACAAACAGGCAAACAAAAGACATATCCTAATAGCTCAGGGACTGTCATGAGCTTGACCACTATATGAAGATTTGATGAGACCCAGAAAATGATAGAAGGGTATAAGGGAGATTTAAAAAAATGCATGCAGAAAAAAGCATATGCATAAAATAATTGGGTTTCCTAGACAACCGCGAGCAGTAATGATATCATTAATAAAGTTACACAATCTTGGAACAGGAAGAAATTCTAAAACAGAAACCCCTTTAAGGTGTTTACGACAGTGTTAGTTTTGAGAGCTGAGATTGGTGGAATAACTTCTTTATGCGAAAAGCGCTATTAAAAGAAAAACTGTTTTGCGGCTTTGCAAATGGAATAAGACAGTTCTCGTTTTCTAAGAAGAGCCCAGATGCCTGTTTTTCTTTTCATGACGAATTGATCGTTAATAAGAAGAGAAGCCGAATGCTTTGCAATTTTCCACTAATTAAGTGACAGAAGATTCATCTGCAGACAGCAGGGATTTGGTTTTAGTTCCACAGAATTGTATAACCCTCCCTTATTTTTAACACAAGAAATGTTTAGCACACAAAAAATCTACACGCAATGTACTTTTGGCTATTTAAAAAAAGCATAATTTGTTATTAAATAAATATGATAGTAAGTAAGATAGTTTACAAATATATACACCTGACTTGTGAATTTTGATGATTATAAAGGTAAGAACCATCACCATGGAACTGGTACATGGCCTACAGTTCGTTTTTGCAAAACATATTGTCAAACAGAATTTAAATGTTGGAAACCTCTTACTTACTGCTGATGGACCCGTAATGATCAGAGATTTTTGGGAGTGATGAGCATGGACTTGGTGCAAACTCAGTTTACCTGAGTTCGCCCAAGCCTCTTCAAAGATGTGACCAACACCCCTGCCTTCCTTCCCAGCCCAATCAGTTTGGAGTGCGCTTGGGTGAGCTCAGGCAAACTGGGGTTGCACCAGCCTCATCACTAGATGGGACCACAGGATACATGTCCTCGTAGTGCTACATTAATGCTACATTACCACTGCTGGTAAATGCAGCCAGTGACACATACCTGCCAGCGATATTTTACCAATCACAAGCAACCCTGGCCCTTTGTTTGTTCTAGTTGCCAGTCCGGGAGCTGTGGTTTGCGGCGAGCAGTTGGCTGGTGTGGGCATGTTGGCTGGTGGATGGCTGGTCGATGTGTTTTTTGTTTCAACAGGTAATGTGGGTGTCTTTCTTAATGAATAATGAGAATCTTCACCTCTGGACTTTGTGATTGACAATGGATGTGCAGTATGTCGCATTTTCTGCTGATCTTCTTGTGGATTTCTCTATTTATTTACACTTTAATTTTTTTTTTTAAACCAGATGTAGGGCAGAGGCTGTTTTTTATTTAGTTCCATTTATTAATGTCTGATATAGGTAAATGGAATCCTAGCTGATTTGTAAAGTGGAATTTACTGGCAATTTAAATGGTCTTTTTTGTTTGTAAATGTCAGTTTTGTTGTAGTACATTGCATACATCCTACAGATGCGCCATTGTCACAGGCAAGTTTAGGCCATCCCCCAAGCATGGCCCTTTGGAAAAACTGCTCCCTGCCAAACTTTTTTTTTTACATTTTTTTTGCATTGGACATGTTCCCCAGAACAGTGCCCAGATCCACATGCACTTTGTTTGATGTGGGGGGATTAACATTCCGTTTGTGCAGCAAAAGGAAAAAATCACAGGGAAATATTTACTGGCTGTCAATCTAAACAGTATTGTAGCTTGTGTACAGTACATTCAAAAGATTCATAATTTCACAGGCAAATTTAGGGCATTGCCCAAGCATGTTATTAAAAAAGGAACTTTGCACTTTAATGTTGGCCTTCAAGCATTATAAAAATGTGATCCCTGCCAAACAGATTTTTTTTGCATTGGTACATGTCTCCCCCCTGGCAGTGCCCAGCTCTCTATGTCCTTTGTTTGACCATCCCTTACCCATTAGCCTTGAAAATGGTCAGAATTGATTTTAAAGATCTGGATCCCATTAACTTCCATGGAGTTCAACATTTAAAACATAGGAGTAGTTCAGTGAACCTCCCTCAAATTGAACCCAGGTACATTTAACTTATCCCTACTGAACATAACACATCTAACATCTCCCTAGAAAAAAAAGAGGCTCTTTAACATATACATTATATCCCTAGTAAAGTGGAAGGTGGCACAAAACTTTTCCAGTAGGGACACCCATAGATCCCAACTGTCGCTCATCTGGAGGAATTGTTTCCCTTTTGAAACCAAAGCCTTCTGTCCCTCTTTCCTCACCATTTGTCCTTCCTTGTGGTCTGATGTATAGACCAGTATAAAATGTATAATTTAACTACCAAAAGTGTTTTACTGTACTAAACCTTTCATCCAACCTTTGAATTATTGCATTTAATATTTGTAAAAGTCAGTATAAAGCAAAAGTAGCGAGGGAGAAAGAGCATTTGTGGGTTTAACCAATCATTTTTTGCATGCAAGTGCTTTGTGGTCCACTGGGGCATGTCCTTTGCCTACATACTTTACAGTAAAATGTGTTCCTCTTTGATATCTCAGGAAGTTGGGAGGTATTAAAGCTTAAATGTCATAGATGGGATTTTTTCCCATGCCATATAAACAAAACAAAATTATAATATAGCTCAACATTAAGGTAACGGTAACTGTCACGAGGCTTAAGGAAACAGACACAAGCACTACAGCATGGGTGGAGGGCACATGCTTTAGCTCCCATTAAAATGGGAACTGAGGGGGTTCACTGGGTAGATATAAGTATAGTTCTAGTATAAATTAGCCGGGGTGGGCTTAACACAGACCCTGTCACTGACAATTTGTCAGGGTCTCATTAAGCAAAGAAGTTCCATTTAAGCTGGAAGATATTGAATAGCATTAAACCAAGCTTATTGCTGTGACTAAACCATTATTTCCATTTCCAGGAAATAGAGAAACATTTTTTATACATCACTTGCATTAACCCTCTTGAGGATTCACTAGCAGGTTCCTTCACATTCAATGAAGAGTTTTATGTGTTGGTGGTAATCAATATTTTCATTGCAAACAACGTAAAGCCACATCATAGAAATTTATTCATAGATGCTGATGAGCATCTCAATTATTAGAGCAATTTATTTGTGATTTGTTGCAGACAAGGCTGATTCAAACATCTGCAGAATTTCCACAGTCTGCTCCTCAAGCATTGAAATTCACTGTTCAGTCTGAATCAGCTGAGACCTCCAAGAACGCAGGAATGTGCCAACTGCAAATCTGTTTTCTGTTCAACCACATGGCTTAATTTGCATCTTGCAAAAATTATAAATAGAACGAAACAAAAAGTGAAAGTAATATGTATGATCCTTAAACTGCAGTGTGTCCAGTAAATCTTTCGGCTGGGATTGTATGTCTCCATGATATTGTTATTAATACTGGTATTGAGGTTTGTTTGTTTTTTTCTCTCTTTTTTTTCCAGAAGCAGAGTTTCCATATGCCTCATGATTTAACTATGGCACTTATAGCACATTGTGCCAGTTTTCAAGTAAATGTGTTTAAATCATTTTGACACATGATGCTGTCTGAAACTTTTTTAAATAAATATAACTGTCAGGCAATCCTGTTTTAGAGTATAGAGGGAGCTGCATCTATTCATAATACTTTTTTCAGTATGTTAATCTCAATCTTTAGAACTACTTAATACATTTATTCTAGCTGAGCTAAATTAATTATTGCCATTTCCATGAGTTTAGTCCCCTCACTTAACTGTATGTAGTAGCATTGTAGTCTTGCTGATTTAGTTACAGTAGTAGTTAGAAGTAGAAACTGTTCCTGGACATGTGACCAGTAATAAGTGACCGGGGAGTGGTTCAAGCCCTAATTCAAGACTCACACAGACACCTATATTAATGTTCCAACCAGTATCTTCAATATATAAGGGTAACTGTTTTTACAGGCACAAAAACCATGTCTGCCACAACACATTATCTGGGTGTAGAGCAAGGATAGAGTAGAGTTACAACCACTGATATTGCGGTCTGTGTCTCCATTGGAGGGATTTCTTTTAACTTCCTGTTGTGTTGTAAGGGTTCCAGAAGGACAGGAAGTGAAATCTCTTCAAAATAGACATGGACAGCAACAAAAACACCTTTTTTTTTCCTAGTAGAGCTTGGAAAAGGTAAGAACCTTTTTCAAGATTTGTTTTCTTTGTCTTTTCCTGCCCTGTTGATGTCTGTGTCTCCAATGTGTCTTGGTTGCACTGAAAATCTCCCCAATAGGGCCATCAACAGCAATTAAAACATGACAAAAGTTCCAACTTCTTCCTACTCTATTTATAGTTTAAAAAGTAAAGATTTGCCAGAAATTGAACTTTAAATCCCTATGCAAGTTGTATTTCTAGAGGTCGATTTCATTTAATGCTTTTCTGTGGGAATAGAAACCTGGCATGTTTACATTTGTTTACATTTTCCTGTAGATTTTTTTACTAAATCAGTTTATAAAGAGTTCCTAGATCCACTACTCTTTCAGTAAAATAATACTTTCCAACACTGCTTTTGATTTGTTCTCCCAACAATTCGCTATGCAGTAAATGGCCCGTATGAAGCCATCATGCTTAATTAATGATTCAAGACTTTTTTGCAGCAATCTAAAATTTAAATGATACAAAGATTAGCCTGCTTACGTAAGTGTTAAAGATAAGATAAAGTCTTAAATGGTCAGTTTCATTTCTGAGAAAATCTTTGGATGCTAGATTCTTAACATATGCTAAATTTTTCTGACCACGAGACTGTAGCTTTACAAAGAGAAGAAACAACATACTAATCTTGAAACACCCTCTAACTCTGCCACTAGAACTTCTAATATTACTTCCTAACACTGTCCCCTAATCACTAACAGTGCTGACCCTATAAAACTCTTTTGTCTGTAAAGTAGTGTGACAACAACCCAGAATAAGAAATGACAGCTCACAATGAACACTAGCTACTAGGAAATGTACTGTCTGTGACTGAGAACAATGATGATGATGACATTGAGTGAGGGACCACCCCCCTGCCCAACGCACAATTCGTGTTTTTATGGCAGATGGTGGCATTGAGCCATAGTGAAAGAGAATGTCCAGTATCAAGACATTCAGAAAATGAAAAATTCACCATGAATTGAATGCATTGGCTTGATCATTATGGAATACTGATATGCAAAAATAAGTTTCCTATTTTTTTTTTTTTTTACTTGACCTGATTGTCAGTAGTTTTAAAGACCTAAACATAACCATTCTTCTTATAGAAATTTCTGCCAGGAAATTATTGAGGTAAATATGCTTTTGATAAAGTAACTACTGATGTCATATTAGCAAAACAGAGTCACTTGTGATGTGATTTCTTTTTAACTGCATTTGACCTTACAAGTGAAGTTCATCTATGCCCAATGGTCATATTAACCTCTAGAAATGCATGCAAGGTTCTAGTAAGCCCTGTGTGGATAATTATGCTTATTTCTCCATGCAGCATATTCCACAGATCATTGCCTTTCCAAAGCTATTAAGAAATCTTTCTACTCCTGCCATTAAACCTTACCAGAGAAGAGCAAACCAAAGGTACTGCAAACTTAATTTGTTTTATGGTGGATTCATAAATGGATGTTCAGCGGGCACCAAAAGTCCTCAAACTTTTTTGGCCGCATGGTGTCTTTTAATTGCAATTTTATGGCAAGACAGGAGGCTTCATATTTTGCATTACTCTCTTTACTGAATCCTCATAGCAGCAAAGAAACATAACAGAAATGGAAATAACCAATAGCAGCACACAGCATGTTATAAAGTCCGCCCACATGAAGATCCGTCCTCTTTTCTTTGCTGCTCCTCATGGCAGGTCAGTGACTCGTATGTCTCACATTCCTTTGCCTTATTTTTCTTCCCACTTCAGATTTTGTGTGATTCTACACTTTTCCTATCATCTACTTGTGGTTATCCCCCTCTCCTTCTTATCTCACTATAGTTGATCAGCAATACAGACACTGCTCCCAGTACCTTTGCTGACATGTGCTCTTCTGCCTCACTTTCTCTGGTCTCTGCCCCCGACCACTCACTCTGCCCGCAGGGCTGTTCCCGGTCCATATCCCAGCCTCAGGGCTGCTTTTTTCCTCCAGGCCTTATCACCATTTGCTTGTGGCCAACTCCGACAACCGCGGCCTCAATTTTGTTGTAGCCGCGTTCTGGCCTGGAGGCAGCCACCTTTCTTTTACATTTTGTCAGAGCCGCGGCGGCCATTTTGTCGGAGCCGCGGCGGCCATTTTGCCGGAGCCGCCGATTTTTCTAATCAGGTTTCTGCTGCTGACCAACACCAGTTCCCTTGGTGACATAGTGTGTACGGTAATGGCTAGTTCAATAAATCCATTATAGGGCAATCACATTCTCTTCAACATCCCATGCACAGCCTCCCCACTCTTATTTGGCTCATCAGTCATTGAACAGACCAAGCTGTCTAACAAAAGTGTCAGGTAGAGGGTTGAGACCAACAATTTAACACTGACAGGAGTGCTTACAATAGCTTTTATTTATTTATGTAAACCGTATATCCCAAACAGGAAAATAAATACAACTGTTGCTGTAACTGGTTAGCTGTAGTTCCGATTTAATTTGTAAGTCAAGTCCACCTAAATCTGCTAGTTTATCTAACACTACCCTCTCCATAGGGTGACATTGCTAATGTCCTAGGTTGGCTCCATTGCTCCTTCATAGAGTGGAGCCACCCTAAGACAGTAAGTGCGTTACTGGCCAGATCACCAGGTGAAAATAAGGTAGAAAATCCCCAAAAGTAATGTATCAACCACATTGTAGGACTGCTTAGTTGCAATATGTGAAATTTTGTTATTTATGGTTTAGATACTCTTTAACAGCTTTACTACCCTGGTGCTGGTAATGCTGATGTTGTTCTGTAATGCAAGTAAAGCTAAGATGAAAAAAAGGAAACAAATGCAGCCACCACATATTACATTAGGGACTAGTAAACTGCAAAATATTACATTTTTGTTCTTGGATTTAGACAGGTATTATTACATTAATAAAAATGCTAGGGGAGTGACTTAAAAAGCTGATTCTATGGTAACTGACTACTTTCCCCTTTCTGCTTTTATGGATCACTAGATTTATTGCTGCACTTCACCTACAACTACATTTATGCCTTATTTATATAGACTTCCTGTGAGCTAAAGCCAAACCCTAGTCCATGTTTATAGTTTTGTATAAAGTGGAGAAGGGATAGTACATCTGTCTGGCTCATATAACTGTCCACAGTGGGAAGATATGCACTAACTTTTTGTCCCAGTGATACTGTCGAAAAACATGCAAGTAAGTAGAAATTTCCTCAACAGGGCACAAATTCCCCAGTGAACAATCCAGCTAGTCAGCAGAAAAATAAGACCTAATTAAACTGTTTTCAACATTTAGCTTAAAAAGGTTTGTGTTGTATACATTTGGAAATACATATACATACATCTCCCTAACAGAGACATAGACAGAAGTAAAACCCAGACAGATGTTCTGATTCCTCTCAATGCTACTTAAAAGGTGTTTTTATTGCTGTTTCCATTGAAGAGATTTCCCCTCAGCGATGGGAGACAACATGTGAGAGGAAATCTTGTGCACAGGGAACCTGATTGAAGTTTTTTAACCTTTCATAGCTGTATTCAAGTTTATCAAAAGGAAAAATGGTAAAGTTGAGATAGAGCACTTTCTGCTATGCCATCATCTGGTGTCAGAAGGCTCTCTCCAAGCCAGAACCCCTAGTGGCACTGGCAGGACTATGTTTGTGTGACAAGTAGTCCCAGATTGTGACCCATTAAAATGCCCTGCTAGTGAGAACACACAGGCCAGCAACAAGATCTGGAAACCAGGCTGAGACATGAATAGCAGCAACAGAATACAAGGGACCTGGAATACCGAGAAGACTGTAGCTAAAGCCACCAAGAGATAGGAACAGAATTTATATACAAGAGATCAATGAGGAGTGAGTGAATAGAAATGGGATGCCAGACATGTAGCGATACTCAAATTGGGAAAAGAGAGAAGGAAAAAATACCAGATGGACCCAAATACAAGGCAAATCCTTAGATACAAGGAAACCAAAGTTACTGGGAAACTGGTATATTGGGTCAAGAGTGACCTCCAAAGGCAACACCAATTAAGATGAGGAAAGCCAGAGACTCAATCAGTAAAGAAAAAACCTTGCAGATAATGGCAAGCATTAGGTGCAGCTAGGTAGAATATACAGCAAGGATTTGATGTGATAATCAACCACAGCAGAGACAAGAAGGCAGATAAGGAGTCAAAAATCCTGTAAATTATGAACTGGGAATAAACTAAACTGCAGATAGGGGGCAAGAATGAAACAGGGAATTTCCAGGACTAGGCTGAACAAACTGGTAGATGCAGAGTAAATATCCAAAGTGTCAGCAGTTAACAAACTAAAACAAGTTACAATGTCCCAGCAGCTTTTTACAAAAAGTGCAAGGGCATACATATCAAAAAGGATTCTATGACATCAAAATCAGGTGAACAAGGGCAGGGAAGACAAAATATTTAATAGGTGACAGATACCACTCTCTACGCTGGGCAGATGCCATCTAATAAGGATGATCAGCTTTGCCCGATTACTGTACCCAATGCAGACTATCCCAGTACTGATCAAACACAAAGACATTCAAATATTAAATAAGGCCTTTTCCCAGTTTATCTGGAAAGGGAAGAGATCCAGAATTGCTCTATCTAAACTCCAACGTCCCACCTACCCACTGGGAACAAATATACCTAGTGTCCGCCTATATAACTTAGCTAGTATATTCCGCCATGCTCGGGACTGGATATCAGACACATCATTTTTTACCAGTACCCCCTTAGAACAACAACTGGTTTATCCTTGGTCGCTATCGGGTGTCTTACATACTCCTCTCCTGCGTCTTCCCACCCATATCAAGCGGAATATACTCTTAAGAGACACCATAATAACCTGGCGGGAAATAAGGAAACTATACCAATTACCAGGAGTGACTTCCCCGCTTATGCCAATTACCTCCACCCCCGCGTTCCCGGCCGGACACGACTCCCTGGTATATCGCCAATGGAATAACCGGGGCATTCGCACCCTACAAGACCTACTCACGCCCCAAGGAAAATGTAAATCCTTGAGGGAACTTCAAGGGGAATACAATGTTTCAGTCAGTCATTTTCTCCAACATGCCCAAGTACAACACTTTATTAGTCAGAATCTCCTGACATCTTGCACAGGTCCCAATTCGATGCTGATGAATCAACTATTGGCCTCCTCGACCCAGAAGATGCCTCTCTCCTCCATTCACCGTCATCTATACTCCGGTACATCTTCTATCTCACCGTCCACCCCCCCATATGCTTTAAAATGGGCGGCTCTTCTGAAACTACCCCCAGAATCCGCCCAATCGGTCATTTTGACGTGTTGGATGCAACTAAGACGGGCAGTGGTATGCGAAGCTTGGAGGGAAATCCAATTTAAACGAATACATCGTGCTTATTATGGTTTCAATATTATAGCAAGTCACAGGCCCCGGGAATTGTTGATAACGTGCCCGAAATGCCAGGTTACCCTACCCGACTTGACACACCTCATATGGTTGAGCCCTTATGTACAATCCTTGTGGGAGGAGGTTATCTCCTATATGAATGTACATTCTGGGCATAACAGAACTCCTTCACCTGATGTTTGTCTCTTCCACTGTCCAGCCCCTGAGCAACCCGACACATCGTCAGCACTGACAAGATGGGAACACATCTGCATCATAAGCACCAAAAAAGCCATCTTGATAGATTGGTTGACGTCCACCCCAACATCACTACTTAGGTTTAAGTCGGTGCTACATCGGCTCATGTTGCTCCACAAATTAGATACGAAATTCAATTTGCAAAGCACCAAAAAATTCTTCGCTACCTGGTCTGCCTATTTGATCTCTGAATTATCTACAGAGCAATTGCGTGACGTAATGATTATTTTCCAATACTCCACGTGGTTCCTCACTGCCAAACTCTCTAACACACTTGGCGATCTAGATGTACTTTAGCAGCCCCTTATTCATTCATACACATTCATGCCCAGGATTATACTTTCCCCATTATCTATTTTTATTTTTATCAGCACCTTGAGATTGCAGCTCTGAATCGCTCTACTACTACCCAACAACTACTCTTTTTCATACATTCCATGGATCATATGTTGTTAAGGCTATTTTCATTAACAAAAGTCATCCTAGTTATTGTTGAGTTTTGAAGTTTATATTTTCTGTGTACCTCATTATATGACGGTATCTCTCATGATTGCATGACTGTGCACCATTGAAATTTAACTGTGGATGTTCCCACAACTCATTTTGTCATACAAATGTCTGTAGATTATGCACCGTTGAAACCTGATAATTGTACTGTATTTACTTTGCAATACAAATTAACATGCAAAAAAAAAATAAGTGACAGAACACATAGAGAGAAAGACTCAGCTCACTGGATTGGCCAAGTGGTTAAAGGAGCAGCAGTTGAATGGAAAGATTCTGGTCTGAACCAAAGCACATTTTGTTTAGAGTTGTATTTGAAAACTCTAGGCAAACAGCTAAATACACAGTTGCAATACATACTGTGCAACACATTTTATTTCAGTCCACCTAGTGCCTGAGATTCCCACAGCCCTACAATGCAGCACATCCAGGCTGGTGACCTGACTTTTATGTTCTGCAGTTAAACTACATTGAGAGGTCATCTTTCTTCCCCAGCCTGTGATTGGACACCGAGGGAGCTGAAGAGGGCATTGCTCTGCTTTCTCCAACTGTCAGCATGTTTTTTTGCCAGAGCACTTGGAAATGCAGGACACCTAATTGACCCCAAGTGCTCTTGCCCCCTGCCGTACAGGGTATCAAAGAGGCTGAAATTAAGCCAAATGTAGGCCATTTGAATATAATGTTCATTTAATGGTATTTTTAGTAACTATAGCTCAGGATGAGGGGCAGGAATAGAGGCATGAGCAAGATGTACAGAGTGATCTGTGGCATGTTGGTAGATGGTTGCTATTCCCATAGAACTATAGCATCTCAGAATTGTGGGGTTAGATAGGAGCTGAAAATGTCGTTTGTCTAGAGTTCTTCTTTAGGAAACAAATTTCCCATTTCCATTGATCTTTTCACTGTGCTTTAAAAACCATCACTTCACATAATATAATTTTACTTAATAGTGGTCCTTTTCCCAAAGGTAGTGTGTCCCTTGTCTCTGCCTGTGTTTTCTGTGCCTTGAAATGCTCCTTTTAAAGAAATATATAACATCCATGTTTAATGTATTCATTGGTATTAAAGATTTCTAACACTAAATAAACTTGTTTTCAAATGTAATATGTAGGGATAGCCTTGAGCAATACTTACACACAGTTGGTACTTTTGTGACTGCTGACTTATTAAAACTTTGTCTATCAGACGTTCAATCATTCAGCAGGAATGTTTTGCAAATCACATCAATTTCTGTGCCACTGCACACCTGAGGATATTCCTAGACAAGATTTATTTCACTGGGTGTGCTACAGTGCATTCCAGAATATCTGAAGTTTTAATTCAAATAATCTTTCATCTGACTATGCTCTTGTGGGATGTAGAGTAGTCATACAGAGCCAGCACAGAATCACTGCTATTTGTCCACACTTGTCTTTTCCTGTGGATATCTCATTTAACTGGGTGCCAGGTTCTAAATTAAGCAATGATTATAGACGACTTTCTTGTAATGTGATGAGACGCTTTTCAGTGTAGCAATTTAACAAGACTGCAATAAGTACATTCCTGTCTTTTTGACAGTCATAAACACTTCTGCAAAAATAAATTAAAAAGGAAGTCATTCATTTTGATTAGGTGTCCATCTATAATCTTTCTAGAATAAAGGTTCCATAATTCACTCCAAACCAAAAATTACAACCTGGTTAACAGTTTTATTTTGTAAAAGATCCTTTTTTTTTAGATGTAAGGGATTATTTAGAATAGTATAAAAATGACTTTATGTTGGAACCAGCTTCTTTAGTTTCTTGTTTAAAGAATATACATTAGCTCAAATAATGGACCTCTTCCTGTTATCATTTCTTCAGCATGGCATAGCTGACTTCTACAAATGCTATTATGATGCTGAACCTCTGGCAGGAATTCTTTGTCACATACCTGGAGGAGCCTGAGCTGAAGAGAGGACTTCTCTTATGCCTGTCGTCCATCACCCCTGGAAGTTGTGACAAGGAATGTGAGAACTCCTGAGAGTGGCAGGAGAGCTTAAGTTGCAGTTAGTACCGTCTTATAGATGTGTGCAGTGGCGGAACTACCGTCGGTGCAGCCGATGATTAAAACGTGTGACCACGTCACTGGTCACACATTCTAACGTAGTCACAACCTTTGATAGAACACGGCCATCAGGGGGGTATGGCCGGTACCCATGTGAGGGGTCTGAGGGGCCTCTTACATGGGTATCAACTGTACCGGGGCGGCATGGCAGAGGTGACAGGGGAGGGGGTGGAGGAGGCCAGACCCCAGCAGCAGCAGGTAAGAAGAGTTGGGAGGAGGGACAGGGAAAGGGATCCCGACGACCAGACCAGCCCACCTGGGACCTTGCAGAGCCCACCATAGAGAGTCTCAGGTGGGCTATGCAGGATCTATGGTGTGCTCTGCAGGGTCTCAGGTAAGTCCAGCATGCTACTGCAACAGACCGCTAGGGTGGGGCGGGGGCCAGTGTGATCCGCTCCCGCGCCCCCTCCCCATCTCGGGAGGTGGGCCCAAGATAAAATCTTGCACCAGGGCCCTTTGGTTATTAGGTCCGCCACTGGATGTGTGAGTCAGATCATGGTAGTCCACTGGGTAGAAACCAGATGCAGAAGTACAGCAGCACCCAAGCAGGATACAGGAGCATAGCCAGGACACAAGTCAAAGGCTAGTAACATATTGGCAGTGAGGTTCCAAATCATAAGGCAGAAACAGTGTAAAGATACAAGTCAAGATCAATAACAGGCAGGCAGTAAGGAACTGGGACAGAAGGAGACAGGCTCAGGATACAGGCTAAGGTCAGTAATAGCTGGGCAGTGAGGTACAGAATCAGAAGGCAGGAAGCAGAGTCCAAAAATACAGGCTGGGGTCACAAAGAGAACTAGATTCATAAACAGGTCAGAAGGCAAGCTGCTCATACGTAGGAAAGTGGAAGCAGTAGGTCTGATCACAGGTTAACTGGAACTAGCTAAAGACCACCTTAGCAATCTGTCCATGTCATGCTCTTGTTTCAATTGGCAGTTTGGCAGGGAAGGGTGTTCAAGAATGCTCATGCACGCTAATGTGCATGCGCTTGTGCACCTGGCAGTGACCGTATGCATAAGTTCACGCATGTGCCCTCACTGATCTTCTTGAACTGGAATGCACTAGGCCTTTCTTACAGGGTGTGAGAATTAGCTCCAAACCGTAGCGCATTGAGGACACATCCACTCGCTTACATTTTCATTTAAGGGCTTTCTTGCCCACTTTTATTAAACGTAAGTTCACAAACATAAAGCAGGGGTTCTTTAGCATTCATTTGCAGCACATGCCCATCCAGCCACCTGGCTTTGTATATGCAGCACCGCTGCTCCGACCTCAAACCACTGTCTGTACCTCCAGACAGTCACAGTCGTGTGCTAACCTGCACACTGGGGGGTTTTCCAATCCGCAGCACCCTGCTGCCCTGGACTCCACTCCCTTCCCCACACCTTTATTTTCAAGGCTGTGCACACCTGTGCCATCAGCATGCGCTGGCCACTCAAATTCTGGACACAGGAATGGAGATAACACAGTGGCATTGCCATGCACTGCCACAAGGGTTATACTTTTGAATTAAATATTGGGTTAAGTTTAGGGTTTAATGTCAAGTATTTAGGATTATATTAGCAGTTAAGGTTATTGTCAAATTAAGTGTTACGGGTTAAAATTAACCTGTCATAACAGACGTCAGCTCTATTGGTTGAGAATTATCTGATTACAAACCTCTGATTGCTCAGTTCCTGATCTTCTCAATGCAGAGAGCGGTGACTGTCAGTAACCCCTGGCGGCAGGGGTTCACTCCCTCCGTTCCTCCCCCACTAAATGGAAGAACAGATGGGGAAGGGTGCTGGCACAGCTGGCTTAGAGAGGCAGAGAAGCAGAGCCAGCTGTCTATTAGGCAGCGAGGTGGATCCCGAAAATATTGTTGAGATCTGTCCCAGCTGCAGCACAGCTCCTGTCATGCTAAATAGAACTATAGCAAAGAAAAGGTTGGGCCGTAGTTTTATTTTAAAATGATGTTGAAGTCACCATGTTTTTAAAGCTATTTCAAATGCTGATTAAATCACTTAGATGGATAATGATCTTTGGTGTTTAACAGTTTTGTTTCTGCAGAATCAGCTGGTCCCCTGAACACAGGCCCCGATATCTTCCAGGGCTCCTTTCCTTTGCAGGGTCCTATGGAACCACCCTTGTGTGTGTTAGTGCACTGTGTGTGTCTCCACAACACAAACACAGCAAGTCAAGACTCTCCCCTCCTCCTTCCTATCTTCTGCCTTCTCCAAGCTATTTGATAGATGGCAGCTAAGGTCAGAGCTGTCTCTTATCATCTTGTACTAGTAAGGAAGTTTAGAGAAGCCAAACTAAGGAAGTTGGAGCCAGTTGTTTGGAAACATGATGACTGTAAGTGCTTGGGCAAAAATGTAAAAAAATACTTTGCTGGGCAAAGTACAGTATATTTGTTTGATGTGTATTCATTATTGAAACAATTTGAGAGTTTAAAACTACTTTAAGGGTTAAGTGTTAGGATGAGATTACGATTTAAGGGCTCATGTTAGTGGTTGAGTTATATTTTAGGGCCCAGATGAAGTGACATTATGAGTTAGGGTCAGCTTAAGCCCTACCAAAACACTACCAGTGCTGTGTTCTTGATGCTAAAATTTATTATACAATTTTACCTTTATCAACTCACTTAATTCATTTTATGAAAATGTATGTTTTAGAAAGTTGTTAACATGAATATAACAAAGTTTGGATACCACCCAGTGAAACAGATTGCTCTGGCAGATTAAGCAGTTTTCTGGTAGAGCACATTTCTCAGCAATTACTTCATTTTTAATAATAATGCAGTTCCTTTTCCATAGCAATATCACAAACATATGCAGCAGTTCAAAAGACAAGTACACATTTAATCGTTATAAACCAGTACATTCGTTTTTGGTGGCCAGCATTGAAACTAACAACTTGAATAATACATTACTGTTGATACATGATCATGTTTTGTAGAAAAGTTTTATACAGTGCACAGGAGAATGTCGAAATCTGGGCACTTCTCTGTGCACATGGGCACAGAGAAGTGTGGATATGTGTCCCTGGCATACAGTGAGAGGCCACATGGACACAGGAGAGTGTGGGTATTTGTCCTCAACCTACAACAATTGGCCACATGGACACACGAGATAATGGATCTATGTCCCCAATATACAGCAAAAGGCTACATGGACTCAAGAGATAGTTTATCTGTGTCCCCAGGATATAGTGAGAGGCCA
The DNA here is from genome assembly GCF_000935625.1 of Nanorana parkeri. Classification (NCBI taxonomy): domain Eukaryota; kingdom Metazoa; phylum Chordata; class Amphibia; order Anura; family Dicroglossidae; genus Nanorana; species Nanorana parkeri. The sequence goes on from NW_017306543.1 coordinate 990,892, forward strand.
CATGGACACACGAGAGTGTGGATCTGTGTCCCTTGCATACCTTTGTCCTAGAAGTCAAATATGAATCTGAAACTATAAGGCTAAATCTGCCTGTAAATAACACAGCATCCCCTCACTGAAACATGCTAGGAGGACTCTTGGTGCATTTCTTTATTACCCCTTTGCTATTAACATACTCTAACACTAAGTGTTGTGATGTGTAGTGAATTATGATTGAAAACAGTAACCCATGACCAAACCAGTTTCAAGTTACTGCATTTACATATAGCGCATTTGGAAACATTTCTGAAATTCTGGAAAGCTGGAGGGATTTCAAGTAACAGTGAGGCTAAGAACTAACAGGGAAGGTCTGAGCTTGGTTGGGATAGACCTAAAAGGGCCAATGTTTGTCCTGGGGTTTAATTTTAGAATGCTGGCAAATATCCATTATCCATACATACTATACATCCAGAACTACAAATACACATACAAGTCAGTAATTCTAATAAATTGGCAGGAAGTTTCAGTTTAATACTGTCACACTACATGGGTTGAGTCAGACATTTACAATATTGTTCCACAGACATCATTTGCAGCATCTAGATTACAGCAAAACATGATGCTGATGTGTTTTTTTATGCTACAGTGACTTTCATTTCTGCTACTTGTACCCCAGGCAAAAGAATAACAAGGATCCTGTGACTGGAATACACATTTTCCTTTACCACTTAAGGTACATTTCATCAGATAGCTAGCATTTCTTTCTTCCCTCTGAATATTGCTAATTGATGATCATTTGCTAAAGGCAAGATGCTTTCTCCTTAATGGGAACAATTTGTCTTTATCCATGTTGAATTGAACAAGATATGCCTGATAATTAGTCATTGGTCACATCATTTTAAATTGGTTACTCTGCTAGACTCTTTAGGTCATAGTGCTCATTAAGAGCCATGTATAGTGAATTTCTAGGGAATATGACTCTTAGGGGTCTATTCACTATGCTGCCGAGGGCAGCCGAGTAAATGACCGATCAGAAGTGAAGTGAGCCGAACACTGTTCGGCTATTCACTTCAGGCTGGTACGGCTGATTTCAGCCGTACATCGGCTGAAATCCGCCATACATCGGCCTGCTTCGTGTGGCTTTGGGTCGGCCGAACATGCTCAGCATGTTCGGCCGACCCAAAGTGCAGAAGGAGTTCTGAGCCGAACCTCCGGCAGGCTTCTAATCTTCTTATTTTAGAAAAGTGATGGTAACATGCCTTGAGCAAGCTTGAAGGCTCAGCTGTAAATCAAATAGCACATTTTTCACTTTTTTTCCATTTTTCTACAGCTAAAAAAATGCTTTGGAGCGACGCATATTAAGGCTAACATATTTTTTTTTCATTTGGTCCTTCCGTCTGGAATGGAAAACACAGAATGCACAGTTTGATTTACAGGTGAAGCTACTATCTCCAAAGCACAGTCCACACAGTGCAGGATATATACTATGGGACTCCTACCGATAATAAACCTTCCCCGGTTTCCCCAGGCATGTTGCTATCACTTTCCTAGAACAGGGGGATGACATTTTAAAATATATTTACATTTTTCAACCAACAACAATTCTGTTTTAATTTATTTCTATGTTACTATATTTTATCTCAACAATTTTCATACCTCGGGACTGCTTGCTATTCTGGATGATACACAGATAGCCACAAAGGGGAGAATGTACAGATTTTGTTCCCCAGTGCCTGCTTAAAGCTGAACACCAGCTATAAATATTTATATATACTTATATTGGTCCAGCTTGGCACAATGTAAATATAAATGTTCCGTGGCAGAGCCATAGGGGTCCTATAAATCACTTTAGTAGCTGCAACTACTAAAGTGTTTTATAGCAATTTTCTGGGTTCTGTACAGGCACTCTTCTGAACACCACCCCATCAAACAATCAGAAAATGCATAGTATTCATTCATAAAAATACTAGGCATTTGTTGAATTGCTGCTGTACCAATCAAGCAACCCACTGTGTTTTAACAGATAAGGGAAGGTCCCTCAGCAGTGCGGCTGTACATCACAGAAGATCACTGTAAAGCACTTTAGCAGCTGTTGCCACTACAGTTATTTACAGGATCCTCATGGCCCTGCCAGGGATAATTTATGTATACTTACATTGTTCCAAGCTGGACCAATGTAAGTATATATAAATCTTTATAGCCCGGAGTACAGCTTTAAGTGTTCTATTGGTGCTTCTTTCATTTTGTTCCAGAGTTCATATAAATATATTGTGCTCTAGGATTTCCCCTGTGATCTTCCAACTTCTGTTGAGTTCTTTTAGAGTGCTGTGTCAGAAGTGTGACATGGGTCACACTTACATATTTAACAACCGTTCAATCATCTTGGAGTTAAATCAAGTGGGTTTGATCAGGGGTCTTGTTTTGGTGTCCTATCTGGGATCCTGGATCCTGTTCTGGATCCAGATCCTTGAGGGCTTAGCCCTCATAGCTGAGGGCAAGAAAGCTCCTGAGGATTGCGCTGCTGTTGAAGCCTAACTTAGCTGCCCAGATGAGATGAGCCGAGAGCTTTAGATGCTGGAGTAGCCTTAGAATCTTCATTGTCATATTGTTAGTCAAACTCCTGGTGCAGAGGGAACACAGGGACCTTTGCATTGTTGCAGCTACATCAGCCTGCTGTGAGTGAGAATCAGTGTAGAGAAGACTGAGAATCCATCCAGGGTCTGTGAGCTGAGAGAAATCAAGGTCCTAGTAGTTCTCCAACTATTCATTTTCTTTCAAAAAAGTTTCAGAAAATATATCTAATGGACTGACTTTAGTCAAAATGTAAAAGGAAGTAAGTAGTTATACTGTCATAGTAACATAGAAGGTAAGGTTGAATAAAGACACAGGTCCATCTAGTTAAACCTATGTATAAGTGTGTATGTGTGTGTGTCTGTATATACTTGGCTCTAGTAGTTCCATATCCTAGTATGTTTAGTGAAATAAGAAACTCCTCTCAAAGTTTCTTGAATTTATCAATGCTATTAGTGGATACTACTGACTGTGGAAGGGAATTCCACATGTTCACTCTGCGCACTGTAAAAAAACTCCTTAAGCAGTCTGAGATGGAACCCCCTCTCTTCTAACCTCTAACTGTGCCCTCGTGTTCTCAATATATTTCTCGGTATAAACAACTTGTTCCGGATATTGTTGTCCCCATTGATGAGTTAGAAGACTGCAATAAGGTCCCCTCTTAATCGCTTCTTTTCTAAGGTGAATAACTATAATTGCTGGAAGCGATCTTCATAACTCAGGGCTTCTATCCCTTTAATTAGTTTTGTAACCCTTCTCTGAAATTTCTCAAGCTCCAGAATGTCTTTGCTGAGGGTTGGCGACCAAAATTGAACTGCATACACAAGGTAAAGCCGAACCATATGATTTATAAAGTGGTAAAATTATGTTTTTATCCTTTGCCCAAATCCCTCTTTTAATGCTATCATGTTTGCTTTGCTGGCCATTGCTTGGCATTGCATGGTATTGCTGAATCTGTGATCTGAGAACCCCCAGATGTTTCTCATGGCTGACTACCCCAGTGCAGCACCCCCTAAGTAGTAGTTTGCATGAACATTCTTTGCTCCCATGTGCATAACCTTGCATTTTTTCAATATTAAATCACATTTACTATCTTGCAACCCCTGTCTCAATTTTATCTAGGTCCTGTTGAAGTGAATTTATGTCTTGCTGAGAATTTACTGCACTACACAGTTTAGTATCATCCACAAACAAAGAGATTGAACTATTTATTCCAATCTCAATGTTGTTTATGAATAAGATAACCAGAATCGGTCCCAGGACCGAAGCCTGGGGCACTCCACTCACAACTTTTGCCCAATTAGAAAATGAACCCTTTATTGCTACCCTTTGGATCCGTTCATGCAGCCAGTTTTCCACCCATGTACATACAATTTCATCCAAACTGATAAACCTTAGTTTGTGAATTAAACATTTGTGTAGTACCGTATCAAACACTTTAGCAAAGTCAAGATACACTACGTCTACTGGCATTCCTCTGACTAAATTAATACTGACTTCCTCATAGAATGTTGATAGATTGGTCTGACAAGAATAGCCTTTCATGAAGCCATGTTTGTTACTACTTATTATACCAATTTTTCCATAGGAAAATTCCTGCATCTAATCCCTTATCATTCCTTAAAAAATGTGGCACACTATTAATGTTAAGCTGGCCTATAGTTACCAGCCAGTAACATACAGTACCTATCATTAAAGTGTCCATTAATATTAGAAACAGTGGTCTGGCTATGGTCTGGCTAAGTTCCTTGATTACCCACAAATGTAACCCATTTGCTCCTGGAGATTTGTTAACATTTAATCCTTCCAGACTCTTTTTTTACTCAGATCTGACAGCCACTGAGATATGATTAAAGACAGGAACAAAGAATGTGCCAGCTTTCTCCCTGTCACTGGTAGCTAACTTTTCATCTTTAATGGGCCCTACATGTTGTATCCTTACTCTCTTAAGATTTATATATTTAAACAATTTCTTGGGGTTTCTTTTGCTTTCTGTTGCTATGTGTTTTTTGTACCCTATTATTGATGCCCTGGTTGCTCTTAGCATCTTTTGTTGCATTCCTAGTTGTATTTGAGCACCCATGCTGACCCCATTGTCTTATATTTTTTGAATGCCCTTTTTTTCTCTGTTATGTTTTGCTTTGCTAGTTAACCACCCTGGTTTAACTTTTGCAGGTTTGAATTTGTTGGTAAATGGAATGCACTGGCCAGTTTTGTTATTTAAAACTTCATTGAAATATTCCCACTTGTCCTTAGTGTTCATATTCAGGTTTATGGTCCCAATTTGTGTCACATAGCAGGTTTTGCAGCTTATTAAAGTTAGCTTTTTTAGTCCTACCTGAATTTACAAGGCCTAACTGAATAAAGGCACTGCCATTGAGATACACAGAGTGATAGTCCCAGATATATAGAGTGATAGTCTAATACTACCAATTGAGTGGACGCTCATCCTTTAATAACCATACAAGTGCAAAATGTTATACTTCTATAAGGTAAGCAGTTATGTGAAAATATCTGACCATGTTAGCAAGATGGTTACATTACAAACTGTATATAAAACACAGTTCTGAAATTATGGAACTCACAATGTGTAAACACAAGCACATTGATGTCTCTGGACAGTAAAACTTTACTTTACTGAGAAAAAAACCCACTCACTTTTGTTGAAAAAAAAAATCCAAATTCCTCCAAGCTAGTTATATACATTGAAAGATTTTTAGAAAATTTCACAACACGCTCTTGTCTTCTTTTGAAAGCAAGCCAATGCAATCACTTCTTCAGACTCCCAAGTGAGACGTTTTACCTGCTATAATCACATGATCCATTCCAGTGTTGAATAAAGAGGAAAACTTTCATTGCAGCATCTCTATAGATGTGCAGCCTTAGCTAATATATCAGCAAAGATAAAAAGCTAATTTATCTATCTATCTAGCTATATATTTGGGATGCATCGATACCAATGCCAGTATCCGTGCCAATACTGGGCATTGTCATGGGTAGTTGTGAAAATGCCCTGATGTTAAAAATTGATACCGGTACTTACATTTTTTAAATTTAATCAGCTGCCTGAGGTTCCGCGCTTGCTGGAGACCATGCGGAAGCCTTCTGAAGAACCACACGGGGCCTATCTACATCTCCCTCTGCTGAGACCCTTAACATTTACCCCTGCTGAGACCCTCCACATCTGCCTCTGCTGAGACCCTCCGCATCTGCCCCTGCTGAGACCCTCCACCCGAGACATCAGGCTAGCAACCCGGAGCAGAGCAGCAGCACAGAGTACAGTATGTAGCAAATCCATATACTATTCTGCATTGCTGTAAAATGTATTTCAAGGATTTGTAATTCTCTGTAGCTGATGGTATTATTCTACATTGCAGTATAATGTATTGCTGGGATTTGTAGTCCTCTATATCTGATGGTATTATTCTGCATTGCTGTATAATGTATTGATGGGATTTGTAGTCCTCTATATCTGATGGCGTTATTCTGCATTGTTGTATAATATATTGTTGAGATTTATCCTTCAATATCTGATGGAATTATTCTGCATTGCTGTATAATGTACAGTATTATTATTACTCTGTATTATTTTAGAAAAACTGTCACATGACACTACAATATAGATATCAGTAATTGGTATCGACAAGTACTGGAAAAAAATATATTGGTACATCCCTAATAAATATATATTTTTTTATTATAAAGCTTTGTTTCTTAGGAGTGATATTAATTAATGTTTCCTGTTTTTCTAAATGTTCCCTATCAGATAGAAAATATTCACTTTCAAGGCCAGGTTTCTGTAGTTCTTCTCTTTTGTGTTTCCTTTTGGAGTAGATTACCATGGAAGATACTGTATATCAATTAATCTGACTTTATAGCTTACCTAAGCACAGTACTGATGCTGATAATTTTCTTAATGAAAGTGGAGTTTTCCTTTTGGAATATACCCCTTTTGGGAATGTGATTTTGGAAATATGACAGTCAAGGTCATTCATGGTGTTTCTTCCATCATTACTGCTCCACTGGCTGCACAGCATACATGTTTGCTCCTTGAAGAATCTGTTTATTTATATTTGATAACTACTTCACAACAGTAATCTCATTTTAGTACTGAGAAAAAAAATCAGCCTCAGCCATTGTTGCAAATTCATAAAACCTATTACCGTATTTTTCGCTCCATAAGACGCACTTTTTTCCCCCCAAAAGGAGGGGGAAAATGTGCCTGCGTCTTATGGAGCGAATCCCGACGCCCGAGACATGCAGTTTCGGGCGCCGGGCGAGTAGTAGGAGCCACTGCTCGTTTAATACGAGTGATCTAATGAGATCACTCGTAGTAAAGCCGAGCAGCGGCGGCGGCGATCGTATTCAGCAGTAGGAGCCACTGCTCGTTTAATACGAGTGATCTAATGAGATCACTCGTATTAAAACCGAGCAGCGGCGACGATCGAGATCACCATCGAGCAGACGAAGAACGGACTTTCTTCGTCTGCTCTGTGTGATCACTGAGACCGTGGCACTGTAATCACAGCGCCACCTGTCTCAGCGGTCACTAACTGCAGCTTCTGTCACAGCTTCTGTCATAGAAGCTGTGTCAGAAGCTACAGTCTGTCGAGTGCTCCATAAGGCGCGCCGCACCTCCCGGCGTCCTATGGTCCGGTGCGTCTTATGGACCGCAAAATATGGTACTTCAAAACAAATCCACTTTTTTTTTTAGAAACAAATTATTTAAACACATTAATGAAGTATGACTCACAATGGCATGTTTATTTTTTTAATATAAAGCTCACTTATTTTGGTTCCTGTCAATTGTGTATGCAGTTTCTTCAAAGTGTTTTGACAATACCCAGGTATTTTTTATGAATTTCCAACTGTGCTGCATAAATTAGTTATTTTTACAGCTCTAGAAAGGTAGAGTACTCCTGAAAAAAATGTACAATTACAGAGATTCAGTTTCCACACAACCTATAAAAACAAATACAAGGCAGCGTCAAATACAAATATGCTGAGAATTTATCATATTTAATTTCATGACAAAATCACCTCTACTGTTGTAGACAGAAGCTAGTCTTCACTCCAACAGTGATGGACCAGCAGTTAGCTGGGTGTCTATAAAAAAAAATTCACTTATCATCATTTCAAGCAGAGACAGCTTTAATCTGGGCCCACTTGGCATGTATAGTAAAAAATGTTTATAAGGACAGAAAGTTAGCAGGTAAAATGATCTCCTTGACTTTTTCCAGCAGTTTTTGATCTTTTATAGCTTACCTTGCCAGTCACATGTGTGAGCTGACAGACACAATGACGGCCTAATCTGCCAAAATACACCTGCATAAATCTTAACCTGTAATGTTGTTTTGCAGACACTCTAAGGTATTAGATCCTACCTTCATCATGACTGCTCACTGTCCATATACACCGATTAACCCCCCTAAAAAAAACTTCTGGTAAAAGGTGAACAGGCACACCCTTCCCACCTTCCACAATGCAGTGCTCCAGTGACCTTGCCTGAGCACTGTAAGGTTGGTGATGGAAAAAAGGGATGCCTAGCCATATGCAAATACTAACTTTCAGAAAGGGCTGTTCCAAAGATGCAATAAGGAGCCCGAACAGACATTATGAAGGCAGAGTGTGGTACCTTGGAGTGTCTGCTGTATAATGTCAGCAACTCTGTGGACATTACAGGTCTATTTGTGAAAATTGTGATGTATAGTAAAGAATATGTAGTATAGTAAAGAAATCTCTTTATTAGACGTTTAGAGACATTTGTTTAGAGTGGCAGGTTTCATTTTACATACATAGAAGGAGAAAGAGTTGTAATCAGTTGTCACATCACTTGTTTGTTAAAAGTTATCTCTAGAATAAATAAACCCCCCTAAACTACCGTTTTTAAAATATTAAAATCTACCCAAAAGCCCCATTTACTCATGTGAGCTTGTGGTGTTATGGAAATTCACTTGGTTCAACGCACAAATCCATGTCGCATTAAGCTGCGCCAAACGCAAAGAATTTCCCTCGTTGTACTACGCTCCTTTGTGCAAGGACTGGAAGTATCCCTTTCTATAGAGTCATGTAGAGTCAGGAGACAGATGTTGCTTGTTTGATAATCCCATGCTTAGCGAGCTGAGCGCAGGTATGTTTATTGTTTTATACCTGCCCAACAGGAAGTGATGTCAGACAGGAAGGGGTGTCTCAAACAGCGAGACCAGAAGTGATGGAAAAACCAACAGATGATTTCAACAACCAGCATACCAGGAAGTGATGTTAACAAGCACTTCCTCAATACATAGCCAGTCTACAAAACACATTAGTAGAACAATCACATGTAGTAGAATAACCTATCACCACCGGAGTGACTTTATCCAGCGCGGCTCAGTGATCAATGCCCACATAACGTTACTATGATTCTCATGCGCGCTCATTCACAGGGATAACGTTATATTATCTCAAGCGTGTTGATCAGGCACACCAGAGAGAACAAACGCACGTTCCTTTCATATACTGCGTTCCAAACAAATGTATCCACGCAAGCCAATAAATCCATGCATTGCACGGGGGGCCCCAGCCGGCGTCCATACATTCGCCAAGAAGACACTGCTCCGCCGCACATAAGATATCTCCTCCAATGGATTAACCTCCACCGTCTATTTAAACCGAGACACTGAGAGACTAATGACAAAACATTACAATACACTAAAAAACACATCCTAGTAAAATTTCCACAACAGTGGTCAATTGATGTCCTGGATCCCAAGTCTCCTTTCTTCTGGACTGAAGAGTGGAAGAGATCTTCTTTAAGTACTCATATCACTCCCTGGTGACATGAATTGTAGAAAAGTCATATGACAAAAACTTCAATAAATGAAGCTTTTGCTATCTTAAAAGGATTGGGGTGCTGGTGACATTTCTACAATTGCTGACATTCGCTGCACCATCCGCGGTCACCCCCCACTACAAGGGACATATCGGTAAGGAGTGCGACAAGGATAGTACTTATTCCCTGGTGACATGGACACTTCCCATTGGCTGTCCATCAGCAGGGTCCTTACAGAATCAAAAAGACTCCAGCAGCATGTCAATATCACAATAAGGGGTGACAACAAGACCACTCGGCAGTGGACCCGGACTGCAGCAGTAAATCACTGGTCTGTACTAGCAAAGGAGGGGCTGCACAGAGTAGTGTAACAGTGAATTTCAGTAAGTAAAAAGAAAAGGTGTTAGGTGATTTATATTTTAAGCTTGTGTGATTGGGAGGGGACTGTTTCCCCCAAAGATGGCCTATAAACACATTTTTTTTTAGACAGAACAAAACTTTTCTATTTCACGCTAGTAGTAATCTCAGGAGTCTTCCAGCAGTGAGAGCCTCTCCACACTCTCCGGGGCAGCTCCTCAAAAGGTCAGGGAATCCCTTAGCACATGTAAAGACATAAAAACACAGAGTGCCCCATTTTCAAGTGTAGACCATTTATTGAGATATTAAAAATCATATCCCAGATAGCAAGGATAACTTGCTACAAACGTGTGGCAGGGTGAAATTGTAATTTTGTTAACTTGCTGCACACATTCCTGGCAAGTTGTAGACGTGCAGAACACTTGCACCACAAGTTCTAGTTGACACTTTGTGAATTTGTAGCAAATTTGCTTGGCAAGTCTACAGCAACAGTCCTGCAGGTCCTAGCAAGAGCTCTGCAAGCTCGCTGGTCTGGAGACTTGCAATGCAGACTTGCTGTAATTGTGCAACAAAATTGTGAAGCTTGGCAAGTCTGCAATAGTTTAGCAAGTCATTTTCAAACTTGCAGCACAATTACTTGCTATCTGGGATACTGAATCTACTCACAAAAGTACTGTCTATAATTCGTGGATGCACAGCATCCTGCAGGAGCGTCACAAAGGCAATCACAGGAAACTCTCCTCGCTGGCAAGATTCATAACAACCGACGCTCACGGGCGCTGTATGCTTGGGCTGATGCGTTTCCAGGGCACGCCCCTTCTTCAGAGCCATTATCTTTTTTTGAGAATCACAATTGCACCACACATATAAGGTTTAACCACACATGCCAGAGTGAGAGCAATTATTCTAGGGCAATTATTCATAGCTAACTCTTAACTGTTGCTCTATAAAGGCTTTTAAACGCATCACTTATGTACAATTGTGAGTTCTGTCATTTTTTTGTTGTTTCACAGCTATACACTTTTGAGTTATTTGGCATTTACTTACTCAACACAGCCAAATCTTTTATATTTTACCAAAAAATTTGATATTATATCATGTTTGTGTGCACTAAAATTGATATCAGTGTATTATTTACTGAAATTATAGATTTGATAAACAGTAGTGCAATTATCGTATAACTTAAAAAAACTGCCACCATTTTTTTTCTACAGGGCCTCAGCTTTCAGAAAATATATATCATATTTTGGGGGTTGAAAGTGCTATTTGGACCTAAAAAAATTGAATTTTAACATTTAAAATTATGAGCATATTTCACTGCCTGAAATCTACAAATTTTGGAAGAACTTTCCATAGCTACAATTAGATCTAGATTCGGAGTCCATTTTTTCATTCTCGTTGTTTCCAAGCCCTGAGAAAGGGGGCTGTGTCTGCCCCCAAAATGAATTGGCTGTTTAAGCAACAAAATTATTAAACTTTTTTTATGGACTTTATTATTATGATTATTTTTATTGAGGATTTATATAAGCTATGCAAGGTTATCAACTGACCAAGGGAGGAGCTGTAGATAGAGAAGAGAACGGGTCCAAGGACAGAGTCATGGGGTCTGTTTTGGTCTGGCATTCTTCTGTTTGCTGTCCTCAAGGTAATTGGCAGAGTGGTTAAACATCCCTAACAATGACTGTTAATCCTCTGCAGACAGACAGCTGGAGCATGCTCAACAGCTTTTGGCAAAAATAATAATATTTGGTGCACACTTACAAAGAGAAACATATATGCTGACTACAGCTCATTGCTGCCTACAGATTACACACAATTACAAGAGAAACTGGAAAAATATGAAATTCCTATAATTCCAAAAAAAAGTATTTTCTGTAAAATACCTTGGTAAACCAAATATATGTTAAAGCTGTTCCTCAGCTATATATATATATATATATAATAGGGATGCACAGATACTTTTCGAGTACCAGTGCAGATACTTGGCATTTTCATGAGAACTACCCGGGTGGCAGGGGTTGCAGCTGGGACCTGGCTCTGGCACTCCACCACCGTTATGAAATCTTTAGTCTGTATTGTTTTAGAAAAACCGTCACATGACAATAAACAAAAATGTATCAGTACTCGTACTCGGCAAGTATCAGTACTCGTACTCACAAAACTGGTATCTGTGCATCCCTTTATTTATATTTATATTTATAAAAACAAAATCCTACATTAAAACAGAGATGTACAAATCCCATGAGCCCCGTATGCTCCTTACAAATGACAGCTGCCTCCTAATTTTTGAATTTTTCTCTAGTGTGGTCTTGGAGCTCAAATGTATCGGTACATGTACTCGTACTTGTACAGAGTACTGTACTTGGTATCTGTGCAACCCTAGTGACGACACAGAACAAATTACACTTTGCTACAATGTAAAGTAGTGAGTGCACAGCTTGTATATCAGTGTACATTTGCTGTCCCCTCAAAATATCTCAACACGCAGCCAATAATGTCTAAACCGCTGGCAACAAAAGTGAGTACATTCCTAAGTGAAAATGTCCATATTGGTCCCAAAGTTTCAATATTTTGTGTGGCCACCATTATTTTCCAGCACTGCCTTAACCCTCATGGGTATGGAGTTCACCAGAGCTTCACAGGTTGCCACTGGAGTCCTCTTCCACTCCGCCATGATGACATCACGGAGCTGGTGGAGATGTTAGAGACCTTGTGCTCCTCCACCTTCCGTTTGAGGATGCCCCACAGATGCTCAATAGGGTTTAGGTCTGGAGACATGCTTGGCCAGTCCATCACCTTTACCCTCAGCTTCTTTAAGAAGGAAGTGGTCATCTTGGAGGTGTGTTTGGGGTCGTTATCATGTTGGAATACTGCCCTGCGGCCCAGTCTCCGAAAGGAGGGGATCATGCTCTGCTTCAGTATGCCACAGTATATGTTGGCATTCATGGTTCCCTCAATGAACTGTAGCTCCCCAGTGCAGGCAGCACTCATGCAGCCCCAGACCATGACACTCCCACCACCATGCTTGATTGTAGGCAAGTCACACTTGTCTTTGTACTCCTCACCTGGTTGCCGCCACACACGATTGACACCATCTGAACCAAATAAGTTTATCTTGGTCTCATCAGACCACAGGACATCATTCCAGTAGTCCATGTCCTTAGTCTGCTTGTCTTCAGTAAACTTTTTGCGGGCTTTCTTGTGCATCATCTTTAGAAGAGGCTTCCTTCTGGTACAACAGCCATGCAGACCAATTTGATGCAGTGTATGGTCTGAGCAATGACAGGTTGACCCCCCACCCCTTCAACCTCTGCAGCAATGCTGGTAGCACTCATACGTCTATTTCCCAAAGACAACCTCTGCATATGATGCTGAACACATGCACTCAACTTCTTTGGTCGACCATGGCGAGGCCTGTTCTGAGTGGAACCTGTCCTGTTAAACCGCTGTATGATCTTGGCCACCCTGCTGCAGCTCAGTTTTAGGGTCTTGTCAATCTTCTTATAGCCTAGGCCATCTTTATGTAGAGCAACAATTCTTTTTTACAGATCCTCAGAGAGTTCTTTGCCATGAGGTGCCATGTTGAACTTCCAGTGACCAGTATGAGAGAGTGAGAGTGATAACACCAAATTTAACACACCTGCTCCCCATTCACACCGGAGACCTTGTAACACTAACGAGTCACATGACACCAGGGAGGAAAAATGGCTAATTGGGCCCAATTTGGACATTTTCACTTAGGAGTGTACTCACTTTTGTTGTCAAAGGTTTAGACATTAATGGCTGTGTGTTGAGATATTTTGAGGGGACAGCACATGTACACTGATATATACAAGCTGTAGACTCACTACTTTACATTGTAGCAAAGTGTCATTTCTTCTGTGTCGTCACATAAAATAATATATTGAAATATTTACAAAAATATAAGGGGTGTACTCACTTCTGTGAGATACTGTATATACATGATTTAGGTTTATTTGAGTTAGTTTCATACCAAAGGACAAATAAATTATACATTTACTTCTTTCATCCCTATGGATTGATGTAGAGCACCAGTTTGTTATTTTTTTAGTTGGAGTAGGCACAGACATTTTAGAAAAACTGCAGTCTGTAATGCATTCTCTATTGTTCAACAGCTCGGAGCCAAAACATTTTCTGCTTTTGCTAGATCCCTGTTGTTTCAAGCACTCTCACCCCATCTGTTTGTATTCTGCCTCCTTGTCTCTGAGCTGCTCAGGTAAAACCTTTCATAAACTGGTCAGATCCGGGTCCCACATCCCTGTGTCTAGCTCTTGAAAGCTCAGCAAAAAATTCTACAATTTTAGCAACACACCTGAATATATGCCAGTTAGAAAAAAAAAAGACAGCAATAAAGGGTGGACATACTTTACAGCTAAACTCAGTATCTCTATTTATTGTCATTTTGTAAAGGCATCTGTTCATTTTGTACTATAATTGCTTAAAGTTAAACTCCAGGTTCCTGGCCACTTCTGCCCCTTAGCTCCCTTCCCCCATCCACAATGATGCCTTACTTTTTAAATCATTAATGATTTTATTATGCCACGGGGAGGATCTTGGTGGATGGTGCACAACACATCTAACATGCACCGCTAGGGTGGAAATGACAACTACATTTTCCGTAACACCATGGGAATTCCCTGACCTTGTGGGCATGTGCACAATGCTCAGGACTGATCCTAGATTGTGGAGTCTGGGTGTGTGTGATTTCTGTCGCATAACCAGTCGTGTCCTTGCCAAAGTCCACAATCTAACAACAACCCTGAGCGCAGAATGCAGCATGTCACTGCTTTGCTGTAAACTACTACTAAATGTCTGCCCTGTGGCAGAAATTAGTACAAGCAAGAAACAGGAGGCTAAAAGGTAGAAAGAAGTGAAAAAACATGCTTTAAATACAAGTGGACAGTGTTTTGGCACAGGGTAAGGAAACACTTTGATAATGATAATGATTCGATTCCTCCTGGCTGGAGTTCAGCTTAAAAGGATGAGTAAACCCAAATGCAAGCTATGTTTGTATCAAGGAGCTACTAATATAATTCTCCAGAATGTATACAAATATTAATATAGCTATTGAGTATTGTAATTGATATAAGGCTAATTACATTATTTATCAGCAGCCATTTAGGCTAAACTGCCTGCAATGTGTTTTAATTACATAATTGGCTAGGAAATATGCCAAGCCAATTGGAGCTACTTGAAATGAAAATGCATGTTGCCTGTATCAGGATTCAGTACTGAGTCACTGTACCAGAACAAGCATGCTATTTATATGTGTATTGGAAAGGTGACAGCTCTAATAGGACTGTTAACAGAGAAATGTAAGACCCCATTCTCAGCTCTTCTTCATTTTGCTCCTCTTATGGATAGGATTTATCAATGCAGCTGTGTAACTTACCCAGGGTAAAGCGCTAGCATTCCACCAAGGTATCTGGATGCAGTTCCTCCATTGTAACTTCCAAAGGCAGTAAGTTAAGATAGTGCGGCTACTGGTCCTGGGGACTTGGTGAGATCTTTGTTATGCTTTGAAATGATCAGTGCTTAGGAGGGGTGCCTTACTGCTGTCTGTTACTATTTTGGTACATGTTGTGGTAACGCTAGCCATGTGTGCTGTGAAACGTACATGTATGCAAGATTGTCCTGGTTCCAGCCGGAAAATTATGTGGAAATTTCAGAAAAGTCCTCCATGTCTTCCTTGCAAAGATTTCTGTATTCAAAAATCAAGAGAAATGCCTCTTCTCCCATGTGAAATACCTACTGAAACAGGGTGTGGTAAGGGCAGTACCACATTTGGAATGCTTCATAAGGATGTACTCTCCTTTCTTCTTACTTCTAAAAAGGATGAGGGACTTGAGACCAATCATGAACTATTGTTCCTATTGTAAGCGCTTTTGGCAATGGTCACGCAACAAACTGTGATACACTGTGTGTTCAGACACTTTTCTATTGGAATTTGAGCTACAGTTGCTCTCCCATTGTATTGGACTACATGGACCAGCCTTCGCTCCCCACATTAATCAATAAGCCTTGGCCACACATGACCCTGTCACTGGCTCCCCAGTTTTCCTTCCTTGGACTACTTTTGGTAGGTCCTGACCACTGCATCCCACAAGAGCTGCAGTTTTGGAGTTGCTCTTACCCAGTCGTCTAGCCATCACAATTTGTCCCTTGTCAAAGTAGCTAATATCTTTACACTTGCCCATTTCTTCTGCTTCCAAAACATTAACTTCAGGGAGAAAATGTTCACTTGATGTTTACTCTAATATATCCCACCAACTTCCAGGTGCCATTGTAATGAGATAATCAACGTTATTCACTTCACCTGTCAGTGGTCATAATATTATTGCTGATCTGTATTTGTGTGTGTGTATGTATATATATATATATATATATAGTAGGAAAGTCACTGGTCTTTTATCAGCATTGGCAATAAATGCAGCTTTATTGCATTCAATGAAAAAGTCTCTTATCATCGACAGGGTACGTTCCCCCCCTTTAAACAAACAATTTCCGGCAGAACTCAAAAGTAACACAAATAAAAAGGCCTACTCCACCTTAGGAGGCTAACTAAACAGTAGTGTCCCTCACTACGTCCTACTGGAGCGGCTATTATGGAGCTGGCTCTGAGCTCTCTCCCCCTCCCAGTCACTATCAGGTGCAGGCTAATTAATAGTGAGAGATAGGAGGTTTACCTGTTGGGCCAGGCTTAACCCTTTCCTAGCCAGGGAAAGCTGCCCTTTTCAACCTCTCACTGACATACACAGAGTCGTGTACCCTGTCATATATTTATAAATGGGTAAGCCGTATTAGTCCAGTAAACAAGACGTCAAAAAAACAAAAACGCAGTATTGCAGTGTGCAATGATACCTTAAGAGTTCCTTTCACTGAAACTAGGAGGCCAAGCCCAACCCCTATATACACTATATTGCCAAAATTATTAGGACACCCCTCCAAATCATTTGATTCAGGTGTTCCCTGAAATTTCCTTGCTACTAAATTTCCCATAGTCAACTGTTAGTGGTATTATAACAAAGTGGAAGCAACTGGGAACAACAGCAACTCAGCCACAAAGTGGTAGGCCATGTAAAATGACAGAGTGGAGTCAGCGCATGCTAAAGCGCACAGTACGCAGAAGCCAATTATCTGCAGAGTCAATAGCTATAGACCACCAAACTTTGTGTGACCTTCAGATTGGCACAACAACAGTGCGTAGAGAGCTTCATGGAATGGGTTTCCATGGCCGAGCAGCTGCATCCAAGCCTTACATCACCAAGTGCAATGCAAAGCATCGGATGCAGTGGTGTAAAGCACGCCGCCACTGGACTCTAGAGAAGTGGAGACGTGTTCTCTGGAGTGACAAATCACGCTTCTCTGTTTGGCAATCCGATGGACGTGTCTGGGTTTGGCGGTTGCCAGGAGAATGGTACTTGCCTGATTGCATTGTGCCAAGTGTAAAGTTTGATGGAGGGGGGATTATGGTGTGGGGTTGTTTTCCAGGGGTTGGGCTTGGTCCCTTAGTTTCAGTGAAAGGAACTCTTAAGGCATCAGCATACCAAGACATTTTGGACAATTTCATGCTCCCAACTTTGTGTGAACAGTTTGGGGATGGCCCCTTCCTGTTCCAACATGACTGTGTACAAAGCAAGGTCCTGCTGAAGATATGGGTAAACAACGCGATTTACCAACCTTTGAACGTGGGATGATTGTTCGCGCTCAGCGCCATGGAGTGAGTATCAGCAAAGCAGCAGAATTCGTTAAATGTTCAAGAGCAGCTGTTGTTAAAGTGTTTAAAGACTGGACTGTCAGCCGAAAATCTGGGTCTGAACGTGGCCGTCAGCATCTAGTCAAGACAACAGAAGGGCAACAGTGCAGTGTCAGATTCCTCGCATCACCTTTCAACATCTCGTGGAGTCAATGGTATTGGTGCCGATACTGGGTATTTTCATGAGTACTCGTACTAATGCCAATACCAGAACTTTATATTTTAAATGGAAGCGGCTGACTGAGGTTCCATGCTTGCTGGGTACCTTGGCAGCCTTCCTGGGAACCATGTGGTGCCTGGGCCCGCACATCTTTCCCTGCTTCCTGGGGAACAACACAGCACTGCTTACAGTGCTTTGGCTGCCACTGATGACACCCTCTTGACCACTGGAGAAACCCTCCTAAGACCTGCTGAGACCCTCCATAGACATGTTGAGGCCCACCAGACCCCTGCTGAGACCCCTGCTGAGACCCTCCATAGCCGTGCTGGGACCCTCCATAACCCAGGTGAGACTCTTCAGACTACTGCTGAGACCTTCCAAAGCACTGCTCAGACCCTGCACAGCCCTGCTGCTGAGACCCTCGAGACATCAGGCCGGCACCCCAGAGCAGCACAGTGTATGTAGCCTAATATTATTCTGCTTTGCTGTATAATGTATTGCTGGGATTTGTAGTCCTCTATAGCTGGTGGTATTCTGCATTGCTACATAATGTATTGCTGAGATTTGTAGTCCCTCTACAGCTTGGAGTCAATGGCAAAACTGCCAGTGTTGCAGAAAACTTACACACCTTTTAAAACAAATGCTTGTAAAGGGGAAAAAAATACTTTCAATGAAAAAGAAAGACTCCCCCTCTTCAGATTAAAAAGAAAGATACCCCTATCACATTTTGATAGTGACTTCATAAAATATTCCACATTAGGCATATCATATATAATTTATGAATTAACTGATAACATATTTTGATTCCTAAATTGGAACTGCAGGCTAACAGCTAAATATATAGTTGAAATGGCTGACTTGCCTCTATAATAAAACATTAACTGTCTGATATAGTGAGTACATATTTAAAGTGATAACTTCAGTGTTTGCCTATTGTAAACCCGGATGTGGCTTTCACATTTTTAAATAAATGCATTTCCATATTTGGTTACTGTGTTAACTATAAAGATTTATATGTTAAAGTGTATATAAACCGTAACATTTTGATACATTTCATCTCATACCAAAGTTCTAAGTACTGATTTTATTTTAAGCAAATCAGGAATGTAGGACTAACCTGTAAGACCTGGTCTTGAAATGGTTGTACTAAGATTTCAGTATCATATTTTAGAGCTTCAGACTACAATAATATTGTAAAAAAATTGGCAATGCAAACTCCCCTAATCATGCCACATAGTTATCATACAAGTAGAATTTCCATATTATTTTTGAGACTTTTAAAGAAATCCAGGGAAAAAAATATTAACCCTTGCAATGGGGCTACCCTCGCACTCCAAGGGTTAACTTTTAATTTTTGTCTAGGTTAAAAAGAAAGTTATACTTACCCAATGTTCTGAGCCAACTTATTCTTAGACCGGTCCGTAGAGCCTCTATTCCCCTCCTCTGCATATACACAGTGGGGGGAATTCATCAAAACTGGATCAGATTTGCACTGCAACCAATCAACTTCTCTGTCTCATTTTGAAATCTTACCTGAGCAAACTGAAGATAGATGCTGATTGGTTGCCATGGGCAACTGCTCCAGATCTTGTCTGCTCCAGTTTTGATAAATTCCCCCATTGTATAGACTTGAGGATGCTGAGGAAGATTCCAATGCTGCAGAAAATGAGGAGACATGCTGGAGGGAGCAATGTGACAGCTGGACAACTTGGAGCTTCAGGTGAGTATAACTTTCTTATTTGAGCACCTAGACAAAAACAAGCACTTGATAGGGTGGGGGTAGCCCCACTGCAAGGGTTACAAAAAAGTTTTCCTGGAGTTTTTCTTTAAGACATGTTTGGTATTTATTTACCTGAATAAACCCTATGTATTCTTTTTTACAAAACAGTGTGGCAGTAAATTATGTTTTTGTGCATTCAAAAGTCTTGTAGTGTATTTCTTCTTTGAAATACACTACAACATATTGATTTGATACACATTTGTGCAAATATTGTGCAACATAAAAACATGAAGCTCCCATTTTTATTCTACAGGGTGTCTTCTTTCAGAAAATATATAATTGTTTGGGGTTTAAAATTATTTTCTAGCCAAAAACTCAGATTTTAACATCTGTTGTGTGAAAAAAAATACCCTGGTCATGAAGTGGTTAAAGACTGTGTTTATTTGTAGTAAAATCCTATTTAAATGCATGCAATTCAAAAATTGTTTGAAGATTAAAACATTCTCTTGTAATATGTAATCTCCTGGGTCACAATAGTTACCATGTGGCAAGTGAAATCATCATGGTCTACCACCAACTATCTGATTACAGTATAGGTATTTTTGCCAAACTACTGACACCATCTATGAGAATCATAGAAAGTCTGTGCCACATATGGAAAAATGAAATAAGACCAGTGAACAATAACAAATGTTAAAAAAATAGACCATTAAGTTCTTCATTTTTAGCCTTGGAAATCTTTTTGCATCTTACCAAAAGCAGAACCACATTTTTTCTATCTGCAAAGGCTCTTGAATAAGGTTTATTAATTTAGATACTTTAGTCACTTCTATGGTAATTTTCAGTATTTTACTGTTCTGTAATATATAAAATCCATCGGTAATGTGTGCTGGTTGTCTTTATGATTACACCCCCTTTTGCTAAGGGTCATAGCACTTTAATTTGATGAGCTATGTGTAGATGAGTGAATGGGATGGCACTTTAAGATATTAACAATAGTGATTTATTGAATTAGATCAAAGTTTTCATCTTTCATGAGACCTCTATCATGATATCTTAGCCCCAAGAGGCACCAAAATGTTGATTGCTTTTAATAAATCAGTTATGTAACATACGTTCACATTTAAATCACACTGAGAGTAATCATTCACTTCTCATTAAATTAATTTTTGACTCTGCCCCATTTAAACTTTATAGGTTATTTAGTACACATTACATATATTGAAATTAAAGTGGACCTTTACCCCCTTTCACTAAAAATCAGATCTGCATGCAACTCTGCATGCTTATTAAAAATCATCTTACATTCATTAAACAAACTTGTTTTTCATTTACTTACAAATAGAGTTCATCTACTTCCTGGTCAGGTTTTGGCACAAATGATGAAAATGTGCCAAAGCGTTGCATCTTGGGAAGGTTACATCAGCAGAGCATTGATGGGAAATTTAATCTCTAATCTCATGAGATCTCAGAGAAAGGCATTTTATTTCCCTGAGATGATGAGCATGGTCACATGTCCTAGTCACATGTGCCAGACATCCAGGAAGTAAAGGGAGAGCTAGTAACCTGCTAGGAAAAGAGAAATAAGGTATGCAAAGGATACAAAGCCCGACAAATGTATAGAAGTATGTTTTTGTAGATTGTTATTACTAAACATTTCTAAAGGTGTGTTTGTTTTTATTGGTATGGGTAAAGTTCCTCTTTAACTGAACTGTTCTGAACTGTGTTTCAGTTGCTACAATAGTTTAAATTAAAATACCCTTCTAATTAAATATGTGTGTATTTTTAATAATCAACAAAATGAAATATAGGACACAGGCTTGGACTTCTCCTAGGACCAGGATGCTGGTCCTGGTCCTTCGTCAGGCAGAGAGACTCTGCCTGACGAAGGGGACCCTGTGTGGCCCCCGAAGCTCTTGCCAATGAGAGACAGCACCTGTCAATAAATGAGCATTTAATTGCTGTTATTATCATTGTTGGAGTGCAGGTGACGTCTTTCTTTTTGTCTAAAGGTAAGTAAGGTACAGTAAGTTATGTTAGAAACTTAGTTCAATAGAACTTACAGTTAATGAAATAAACAAATTGTCCTGAGCAACAAACAAATGTATCCAAAATATCAAGATAACAAAATGTTTGCAGCCGTAAAGCAAAATGTGATGTGGCATAAAAAATTAAAACTAAAATGGACCCCCAGAAGGTGTTAAAAAGGGAGCTCAGGCTGCAGTACTCTCTCTGTCTGGAGCTGTGCTCCACACTCCACAGTAAATCTTTTTTTACACAAGATGTCCTCAATCATTTAGGGGTGTGCCCAAGTCTGTGTACGGGTCTGTTGTTATTGTCATTGTGTATGTAGAAACAGTAGTTCACCCTATAAGCCCAAAGCAATTGTCTATATTTTTTGAGTACAACTCCTACACGTACTTTATTTTACTTTAAGCAGCTATTTTTTTACTGATCTAATAGTAGATTCTTTTTACTTCAAGTGTCACTAATGCAAATCTGTTGCATTACTTTCACAGATTTCCTGCGTAAAGAAAATCCTTTGAGGAAAAGAGCTGAGTGTTTGGAAACATCAGTTGGGGTGCAGTGCACTTTTAGAAACTACTTCATCATACTAAAGTGACTGACTGACAGATTTCTGCCAGGTTAGAAGAATCTATATATAGCAGTAACTGTTTAAATGAAGCGATTTATTACTGTGGGCATATTGTATGTAACTGGATTTTTGGTAATGAGTATCATATTTAGGTGGGGAAAATCAAATAATCAAGATAAAACAAGCACAACCATGTTAAGCAGACCAGTACCATCTTTTTTTAAGAGCATTAAATCCACATTTTATCAGTGATACCTGACAGACACTAGTGGGTAAAGTATAAAGGCATGAGAGCTACTCTTTACTGTAAATAAAAACACAACTCTGAGTAGACCTATAACCAATCACTTAAATCTCATGTAAGCTTAAACACGTTAATGTAACTTTAAAGTTTTTTTTAAATCTTTTATAATCTATAGCTTTTATAAAATAATACCTGGCAGTCCTACCATGGAGATCCTTGTTCAGGTACCTTCTACTATGCAGTGCCAACTGATGATTTACTGCATGATGTTCATACTAATTTAAAGCACTGTTCATACTAATTTACCTTATTTTAGGAAACTAGTTCCTTATTCAGTGGTGGATGACTGCCCATTAGACTTTGTACTGCTTTCTAGTTGAGGGATTACTTTTATGCAGAACTATATATAGAAATATAGGACTGGGATGTGGTTTCCAGGAGCCACCTTAAGCCACAGAGAGATCTGACACATTTTTGTTCTATAGGTTTTACTCCCACTGCAATCTCTCTCTCTCTCTCTCTCTCTCTCTCTCTCTCTCTCTCTCTCAGCCTAACAGGGGGATTCTCAGGAATTATATTGCTAACAGCTAAAAGAAGGATCACAATTTAAATGTTGTGGGTTCCTGCATCAGTCTAATGAGAGGCCCCACCGTTATGGGCTGTATAGAAGTATTACTTCTAATGAAGAATGGGCATGTCCGGTTGCTTAGAAGTTGAATACTATTGGGGATGTGGCACAAGTGTTAACCCTTTCACTGCTAGAGCGATTTTCGCACATTTTGCACTCATTTTAGGCCTTAAGATTAGTTAAAAAACCCCAGAGCCCCCCTCTCTGAAAACACAGACCTTGAAGAATAAAACGGTGGCAGTTGCAATTTTTTTATGTCACATTTATTTTGTTTTGTTGAAGCCCACACAAACGCAATATAATACCCAATTTTCTGGGTAACATATAAAAGATGCATGAAGTAACTAGAAACTAAACATGTCAAGCCTTAAAACTTCGTGCTTCCGTGAAACAGCAACCAACTTCAATACCCCAAATTGTCCATAAGCACAGGTCATCAGTAATGAGTTAACCATGAATAAGGGCCTTCAAATATTGCTCTCATTCCGGCATGTGAGGAGATATGCAATATGTGTAGCATAATCATCATTTTCACACATATCCGCTTCTGATATACGCATTTAGGTACACATGGAGGCTTGACATTTTTTTTTATATGTTATTTTAATTTTGTATACTTTTTTAACTTAACTTTATTGCAATCACACAAGGGGCTAATAGTGAATTGAACCCAAACAAGTTTGCCCATCACTAAATGAAAGTTTTATTTGGATTCTTTTTTTCAGGTTTTTATTACTGTCACTGTGTCACCACTGGGTAGATTTACCCTCTATATTGATCCTGGTGGTCATTGTCACTGGGATTGGAAATTACAGGAAACTCAAAGCATGAGTTATCAATAAGGGAATTTTTTTTAACTGGGACATTTGGTATAGACACAACTGTCTAAGAGGAGATTTCCCTTATTTTGAGAGATTTTTGAGATTTCCTCTCACTTCATGTTGTTTCTCAGTTGCTTCACACTTCTTGTTGGGTCAGAAGTGAAGGTAAATCTACCCAATAGTTCACATGGCAAAAAAATCCAACAATTTGAGCATTGGAGTACATTGCTCTATCAGCATCTTGGTGCAGATGGAAGACAGGATGATCATAAAAAAGATGAAGATCAGAATCATCTACACATTTAGGGCCTGTTCACACGACGTCCGTTTTCTGTGCTGACGTGATCCGTACGCTCCTGCACTAAAAATGCATCCCAATGTATCCCTATGTGTTTATGGGCTACAGTTCTCACGTTCGCAGTCCGTTCGGGTTACGACAGAAAAATACTACATGTCACATTTTGTACGGTCAGGAAATGCAAAAGGCATCAAAACGCATCAAAAACTCATCAAAAACGCACTGCACTGCAGCTAACATACTGACAGCCCCACTCCAGCAAAAAAAAAAAAGAATTTTTTTTTTTTAC